>NC_140166.1:205718132-205773132 GCF_963971535.1 Notolepis coatsorum
CAATAACATCCCTCCTTGCTCACAGCCAAACAATTCTACAGTTTGCAGCTAGAACAACGTGCAATAAACAAAAAAGGATACATTCACTGTGTGTTCTGCCTCATTTGTTGATGAAACAAAACCAACATCAACACAATTTACCACCAAGAGCGGAGTTTAGTCTCACAAAAAGATCGCAGATTTTGTTAGCTTACGTGCTAACGTAATAATAAAGTAGTAACGTTAATGCTAGTAGAATGAATGGATGCAAACTTTATTTAACAGATTGCAGAATGGGTACAATACAATACGGCTCAATACAAACAATTGTTAAGGGGATGCAGACTGTTATAGTTTGGACTGGGTTCCTTATAACAATAACTTGACAACACATGAGCTTATAAAAAAGTTGAGATCCAAGGCAGCTCACCAAGTTTTAAAATGCCTTTATTTTATGGCTCACATTATTTAGAGAATTTAAAATGAACTGACATGTTTTGGCCTATATAGGGCCTTCATCAGGGTGTTGATAACTGCGACCAAACAAAACTGTGACTAATAAAGAAAAAAGAAAAAACAACTCTGGGAGAGACTAATTACAACAATGGGGGACAGCTGGTGTTAAATGAATGGAGGCACAGCATATACTTAACTTGACATAGTTAGAAAAAGGTCAGTAAAGAATACAATCTACTTAATAGTATAGGCTATGTCAACGTGGAAGAAATATACAATAATACTAAATATATATAAAATAAAAAATGAATACATTATATATGTATATAAACATACACACTCAAAATATTGTATCAACATAAGGAAGAGAGTCAAATCAAACATAGAATAGAAAAAAATAATAGAGAAAATATCCAAAATAACAATGTAAGAGCAATGAGTAATGCAAGAAAATAATAATAAAGAGAATACTATATAATAAAGTAACCTACTTAGCCTATAGAAATGACAACATGTCCATAGAGTCATTTAAACCTGGGAATGAGGTGGCATGTAGTCTATCAAATATAATAATGAACAATGCAAAGACGTCTAGGGGAGGAAATAGACAGAGAATACTAAACCAGAAAGAAAGCCGCTGGATCGATAGACTACAGGCCACCTCACTCCCAGATTTTATGATTCTACATGGTGTCATTTTTATAGGCCAAGTAGGACACTTTATTTTTGTATCTTTGCATTGTTCATTATTATCTTTGATAGTATACAGGCCACCTCATTCCCAGGTTTAAATGACTCTATGGACATCTTGTCATTTCTATAGGCTAAGTAGGTTACTTTATTATATAGTATTCTCTTTATTATTATTATTTTCTTGATTTACTCATTGCTCTTATATTGTTATTTTGGATATTTTCTCAATTTTTTTTTCTATTCAATGTTTGATTTGACTAATTTCCTTATGTTGATACAATATTTTGAGTGTGTATTTATATACATATATAATGTGTCATTCTTTATTTTATATATATTTAGTATTATTGTATATTTCTTCCACGTTAACATAGCCTATTCTTTACCGACCTTTTTCTAACTATGTCAAGTTAAGTATATGCTATGCCTCCATTCATTTAACACCAGCTGTCCCCCATTGTTGTAATTAGTCTCTCCCAGAGTTCTGTTTTTTCTTTTTTAGTCACAGTTTTGTTTGGTCGCAGTTATCAACACCCTGATGAAGGCCCTATGTAGGCCGAAACATGTCGGTTCATTTTAAATTCTCTAAATAATGTGAGCCATAAAATAAAGGCATTTTAAAACTTGTAGAGCTGCCTTGGATCTCAACTTTTTTATAACGAATCCTACCCCGGATTTAATCCAAAGAGCACCTACCGAAACAAAACCAAGAACGCTGAAGCCCTCTCCATATCCTCTTTTTGATCAAATTCAAACACATGAGCTTAGTTTAGCCGCAGCTTCAGGTTTACTCTGCGTCAGGTCAGGAATGCGACAACAGACATCATCAGTCGATCACAACACTCTTCAACACAGACGATATGTTTCGAACAAAAGTTTGTTACAATCATTTTCATATAACGCTACTTGGGACAGCTCTGCTGTAAACACTGGAAATAACCTCGGTTTCTATGTCCACACGCAACCACTGCAACCGGGATGCGCGCTAAACTTCACCCTGGATCGGTTTTCAAAGACCACGGTTGCAGTGTTCCAAAACCCCTGTTGCGTGTGGAGGAACAGTGCAACCGCGCACATTAAGGCTCGGTTACATAACACCCCACGTGCGTGTGGACAGGGCCTCGGATACATTCACACAAAACTTGTGAATGAAATGTGTTACATTCCATTCGTAGAGGCAATTAGGCATTGTCTTTAGTCTGTGCGGATGCGAGGGAACATTTATGCGCATGCGCGGGAGCGCGCGTGCACGTGGCGTCATTAAAACTTCATGCAGCCAGCTTTGAAATGAGGAACGCAACACTGCTCCTTGGCTGCACTGAAGAAATTAAATTGAGTCCACGGTGCCTGGCCTCACTGGGCTGTGGGATCCTTGGCTGCACGGTGAAGAAATAAAATCGAGTCCACGGTGCCTGGGACGAGTCTGTTACGCCACGCCTCGATCACTCGTCCAGTCAAGCTGAATGTGCGCTCGCTTGCTGCTGCGCTTGTAGCCGGGATGCACAGCACCGCTCTCACTGACATTTGGCGGAAGCAGTTTAGCCTACGGATACCAATAAGGAGAAAAAGTTGCCTGAGACCGCAAACGCTATAAAGACATATTCATAATCCAACATATGTGTAAAGAAACAACATATTCCGATTGGAAGGACTCCCATCTCCTCCTTCCTGCTCGCGTCACACAGGGCCGAGCTGTGCCGAGGTGCCGCCCCCCTCGCACGGCTTTGCTCTCACTCGAGTGAGGAGGAGCGGAAGACCGCTGGTTCTCCAACATACAGCGGTGTGCTCTTCAGAATGTACCGGGAGAAACGTTTACTGTACCCCGCAGACATAATAAGCATATAAGCAGTGCTTACTAACGTTATTAGTTACGCTATTTCTGACCGAATTAGTCATTCATTTGTCTAGCACAGTCTCTAACAGTAACAGTAAGAAGCATATTGGATAAAAGTATTCTGTACTTCTGTATGACAACAATGTATGCCTTTCAAATGTTAAATGATAAATGATTAAATGATACACAGCGAAATCTTCCAGCAGCAGCGCGCTTGCCGCTGCGGCTGCCGCGGGGGCGTGCCACGGCGTGTCACGTGGCCGTCGCGGCCAATCAGGCCAACCCCGGAAATCAAATCCGTTGCGGAAGTGGTACACGCGTCCCCGACACCTGAGAGTGAAAGTACTCAGCCCCTCCCCTAGACTCAACTGTATTTCTTTAGACAGCAAGGGAAATTACACAGCCGGACAAGTTAACAATAATTAACACATTGGTAGCACTTTATAATAACACCCTGTTATAATACATTTATAAGGTATTTGTAGATAATGAACTAATCATGAACAAACCATTTATATACATTCATAAATTATTATTAAATCATTTATAACTATATTTGTATAACATTTACAGATTAGTTCTACATTATTTATAACTCATTATCAACATTGTTTGTACTTGATTTGTTCATCATTAAATAATGTTGTTTAGTAACACATTTGTAGATGCTTTGAAAAATAGATATGAAAAAACGACTATAGTGTATCTCCATTTATTTTTCATGTTCAACAAATGATTTGTTAAGACATTCATAAAACATCTATAAATCATTTGCAGATGCTATCGTGGGGGCCAATCTAAAGTGAAGCCTATTCATCATTAACAAGTGTCTAATACAGTTAATTATTTGTTTACTTTTTCATCACATGTTACAAATGTTGTAGGCAGCTTTCGGATACACCCTTCTTTGTGACATCAAACAGTGACAGAATTAGGACTAAAGATAAATGCAATTTTATTAACATATAAAATACATGTGCATGACATATAGAGTAACATCGGGGGGCACTAGGACCCAGGAGTACCCTGGCCAGGTAGAGTATCTAGAGAGGGAGTATCACGCGAGCGAGACTTGACGTCACGTGTGTTGCCGTCTGTTTGAATGGAAGCACAAGTTATCCGTGCTGCGTCTATACTTTCGCTTTTAATAAGGTATGAGCAGGTTAAACACCTTTTTTTGTTGGTAAATCTATTCCATAATTTCCGACCTACAAACAACTCTTATGTTGTGTAGACGTTCGTGTAGATGTGGTGGCCGCTAACGTTACATTTGTTCCTAATGTGTGCTCAGTGATGATGACACGACACGACACAAATAATTATTACTCTTGTGTGTCGTGTCGAACAAATGTAACGTTAGCGGCCACCGCATCTACACGAACGTCTACACAACATAAGAGTTGTTTGTAGGTCGGAAATGATGGAATAGATTTACCAACAAAAAAAGGTGTTCATTATCTACAAATACCTTATAAATGTATTATAACAGGGTGTTATTATAAAGTGCTACCAACACATTTACAAGTCGTATTACATTTAGCAAATAAGGAAACAGATAGAGAACATTTCAAAGCACTCAAAAATGCCAATATTTCTATTTTGACCTATTTTTGAATCGTGCAACGTCTATGGCGATTCTGAAGAATCTCCCCTTGCTCGGCCAGACCGTGCCAGGTCACAAATGTCTTGTAACCTTGTACTGTCTTTCACTAGTATGGACTCTGCTACTAAGGAATCGACCATGCCTATATTACTACCTACTATGCTAATATGCACTCAAGTCTTTAGTACTCAAGTTCAACGCTGTTTGATAAACAATGTTACTGACCCTTAGCTGCCCGAGTTGTGCCCTTCCTGCTGACTTGTTGTACAGAACTTGTAAGTCACTTTGGATAAAAGCGTTCAGCTAAATGACTAAATGTAAATGTTGATAGGAATGGGACTAGTGTTGGGCAAGGAAACTATAAAAGAAGGAAGGCTCATCACATCACTGTGTAGCGCGTGAATGCACATCGGTGCCAAGTGTGAAAACCTTTGAGATCGACCGACATTGAGTTGAATGGGATCAGCCATCTCCTCGTTTTATGACCCATCATTTAAACAGGTTATTACCTCGAATGTCAGAATCATCGGCAATTGCTTGCATTGTTAACTAGTTAACATTTGATATATTGGTTGATTTATTATTTCCTCAGATAGCTTGTATATTTAGAATCTTAATACAGGCTTCAATCGAACACCAACGTCTGGCACCGAGCAGAGCGGAGAGCGCTGGTATTCTGACGTAATGACCTGTCCTTCTTTTATAGTTTCCTTGGTGTTGGGTGACCCTGTGCTGTGGGTAGACGTGTTATTATGTGTTATTATGGACGTGTGAGCTATATGTTTATGTGCTGCATCAATGTCATGTTGAAATTTCATATTGCTGTGTCCACCTATATCTATATGGTCTCTGTGAAGGTTGATGAGCAGGTGTGCCTGTGTTATTTCCCTGTCTGAGTTTGCCTCTGGGCCCACCTGTTCCCCTCGTTCAGAGATTCCTCTCTCACCTTGTAATATCATGCTTGTCAGTCGGTCTTTACATTTGTCTTTTTCATCCTGTTGCGCTCTCTCTCTCTCTCTCTCTCTCTCTCTCTCTCTCTCTCTCCCTCTCTCCTCTACTCTCCGGCCCTCCTTCTGTTCTCTCCTTCTCACCTTCATTTCCACCTACAGTATGTTCTGTTCACATTTTGTTGTTCACACTCCCCCTCTCTGTCCGCTGTCTCTCTGTCCCCCTTTCATCCCTCTCTCCACAGTGCCTCATCTCTCCATCTCTGCATGGTGCTAAGGTGTCAAATCCCCTATTGTGTTCGTCTGCGAGGGAGAGGGAGAGAGAGAGAGAGGGAGAGAGAGCGAGAGAGAGAGCGAGAGAGAGAGAATACGGCACAGGGATCATTAGCGTGGCATTGTTGTGGAGAGAGGGCTTGTTTGACATCAGTAACACAAAACCTAATGATGAGAAAAATATGTGAAAGAATGTCTTCACTCACAGGTATGTGATCTGGTGAGTTGAAAACCCTGTGCATGCTGCAGATGGATGGAATATTACTGTAAGGCATGGTGCAGTGGGAGACAATTAGATATCCATTAAATTACTGACTCCATGTATTATCTTCACCGGGCGGGACGAGATATGTGTGCACACAAGTAAAAGGCAGAGGTGGATGAAACGTTGCACATAGGCTGACAACAGGCCAGGGACATGACTCCTGCAATATTTGTCAAATCGGTCAACGACTTGAAATTGTATTGGAATTAATCTCCATCATTGTCCATTCAAATAGATATTCAGTATAAAGTTACACCTATACTACTAATACTACACACGCTCACCGCTCAGAGCCTCAGGGAATCAGCTCTCTGGCCCCTGTTTACAACATGGAAATTCCATATTGAACCTATTGTTGTTACTATACCTATGCATTAAAAACATTTATGTCTATCACCCTTGTCTATCATTCCTATCACCCTTCCTATGCTTTCTAACATCCTCCCTATGTTTCCTATCCCCCTTCCTATGCTTCCTAACACCGTTGGCGTTCCTATGCTCCCTATCCCCCCTCCAAAGCTTCCTATCACCCTTCCCATGCTTCCTAACATCCTCTCTATGCTTCCTATCACCCTTCCTATGCTTCCTATCACCCTTCCTAAGCGTCCTAATATCCTTCCTATGCTACCTAACGTGCTTCCTATAACTGTCCACTTGGTGGAGATTTGCGCTCTACTGAGCACACTTTTCTGGTTCATTAATTCATTCAATAGACACTAGACGCAGAAGAGACGTGTCAGAGCATATTATCAGATATGGCTGCTGCTGACTCTGAATTCTGTTTACCTCAGCTAGTATTGATGTAAATTCTGATCAAGAACAGGCAAATGATTAATTAATCACAGTATAACATGAATTAATTCATCCATCCATCTATTTAATCATTCATCAAGTCACTTGTCGCTTGATGCAGTCATTTAATGGTTGATTAACTTAATGATTAATTTAATGGTCTTGTTAGCCGAGCCGTTTAATACTTGCGCAGTGATCCATCAACATAGTTGTCTTTGGTTGTATTTGGTTTGACCATCCCACACACATCACAATCTAGCTCCTAAGAAATGTCTACACTGACAAGTGTAACCATACTGTGATTACGCATTGCCTCTAATGTCATCAGCATCAGCAGTGATGGACGTAGCTCTTCAAATGTAACCGGGGAGGAGGACGGCCGTTACCGTGTTGAACTCTGAGAAAGTCACAGTGCCTTTTCTTCATCAGAATTTACATCAACATCTTATAGAATAGATAGAATAGAATATACTTTATTGTCATTATACAGTACTTGCGTACAACGAGATTAGGGACTCGAATTTAAGGTGCTGGTAATAGAAAATAAACACTGTGACACACTATACACACAATACAAAAGGAACAATGTCACAATACTATACAATACACAGAATATACAACAAGCACAGTGTCAGGCAGTAGTGAGTAGATAATTGCACTTGTGGATATTGCACTTGAAGGGTAGAATATTGCACTTGAAGTTGGGAGAAAATGGCATTGAATGGTTATATTGCACAGTGTGCGAGGAGGGGGAGAGGGGGTGGTATTGTTAGTGCATATCAGAGCCTTAGGAAGTCAGCAGCAACCGTATCTTTACAGCACGTCCCCACAGTCTCTAATGTATGGGATAAACAGTGGTTGACCTTTGCCACAGACGTTATATCAACAATGGTCAAGTGGGAGGGAGTGGACAATAGTTCAATTGTCCACGCAGCCTAAACACTGTGGTAAATGTCATGCAGACATCTGCCACCAGAGAGCTGAACGTAGGCTGAAGCCAGGCATACATACCCTCTGTTTTCCTGCTGTATTTGCATTTCCGTCACTGCAACAACCAGCGGGTAGCGATATCAAAAGCATTGCAGCTTCCCTCGAGCTACTTGTATATTCATAAAGAAAAGCCTGCATTCACAGACATAATATGAATATTCCTGCACATGAGCATTCTTGGTTTGGCTAATCCGGAGACCAGTGACACTCGTGTGTAGGCTATGCGTTTGCACCATTGCACATTGACATGTGAATTGGATTTCCATGTATGCTTCTTCATCTGAGGGGATTTCTAAGGAACATCAATTATGAATCCCATGCAGTGTGTAGATACCAGTGGTAATGAAGCTGGCAGAACAAACTGGACAGGCTTCTTCATATCCAGAGCTTCCTTTGTGGACATGTCGTCGGGGCATTAAAGATTCACACGGTGCTGAGGTTAGGAGGGGCGTGCAGGGTGACTGAGCTAGAGACGGGTGCATGAACGGGCCGGCATTATGCCTCAGGACCCTGCTTGATATGGTGATATAAGCCTTTAATGTGATACCTTTGTGAACACTACCAACTGTTGTAAATGTAAGTTGTAAATGCTGTATATTTAGGATGCTTAACAAAGCATATGGGTTCACATTATTCAGTCTTTCATTATTCTGCAGGCTCTGGATTTGCACCTCCTGATATATAAGTCCTGCAGGGGTGGTAGTGCAATACCCATAGTATGGTCTGCTGAGCGCACCACTCTCTGTAGGGCCTTCCTGTACTGGGCCGTGCTGTTTCCAAACCAGGCAGTTATGTTTCCAGTCAGAATGCTCTCTACAGCCCCGGAATAGAAGGAGTGGAGTATCTTCTCCGATACTCTGAACTTCCTTAAATGTCTCAGGTGATAGAGGCGCTGTTTCACCTTTTTTACCACAGAGTCTATGTGTGTTGTCCATGTCAGGTCCTCTGTGATGTGGACTCCCACCCAGGTACTTAAAACTGTGTTTCCCCTGCTGTATTCTCCTAAAATCCACGATCAGCTCCTTGGTTTTACCAATGTTCAGGAGTAGGCTGTTATCCTGGCACCAATGTGCCAGTACATCAACCTCCCGGTAGGCCTTCTTGTTGTTGTTAGAGATCAGCCCCACCACCACTGTGTCGTCCGCAAACTTCACTATGGAGTTGGCGCTGAACCTGGCCACACAGTCATGTGTGTACAGTGAATACAGCAGGGGGCTGAGAACACAGCCCTGGGGGGACCCAATGCTCAGGGTGATTGAGTTTGAGGTATGGCCCCCCACCCTGACCACCTGGGGCCTGTCACTCAGAAAGTCCAGGATCCAGGCACTCAGGGCGGAGTTCAGACCCAGATCGATCAGCTTGTCAACCAGTCTGGTGGGGACTATGGTGTTGAAAGCTGAACTATAGTTGATGAACAGCAATCTCACATAGCCCCCCTTCTGACTGTCAAGGTGAGAAAGGGTGTTGTGCAGTATCTGGGAGACCGTGTCGTCAGTGGACCTGTTTGTCCTGTATGCAAACTGCAATGGGTCCATGGTACTAGGGAGGGAGGCACAGATGTAATCCTTGACCAGCCTCTAAAAGCATTTCATGACCACAGAGGTGAGTGCTACCGGTCTGTAGTCATTTAGGCCTGCTGGGGAGGAGTTGTTTGGAACAGGGATTATAGTGGACACCTTGAAGCAGGCAGGGACCACGGACTCGGCCAGGCATAGGTTAAATATAGTGGTGGGGCTAGCTGATTTGCACAGGACTTTAGTATTCGTCCTGTTATCCCATCTGGGCCTGCAGCTTTCCTAGTGTTTACCCCCATAAACGCTCTTCTCACGCTGTGTTCCGTCAATGAGAGAGTGTGTTCCCCCCCGTGGAGGAACACCCCCCGCCGCGGCAGCCGGTGCGTCAGTGACGTCACCAGCCGGTGAGCTAACGTCGCCACTGCTCGCCCTAAACCGGGCGTAAAAGGAGTTGAGTTAATTCGCAAGAGAGGCATCGGGGGCAATCACGATTGAGGAGGGGCTGACCTTATAATCAGTTATCGTTCGTAATCCCCGCCATAAGCCTCCTGTGTCGTTCTGGGCCAACTGTGTCTCCATCTTATTCGCATATCTCTGTTTTGCAATCCTCACTTCTTTGCGCAACCTGTAAGCTGTTGCCTTATACTCTTCCATCCCCGATGCACGGCCCGAGTTGTAAGCCGCGATGCAAGCATTCAGGGCTACTCGGATGGAGTTGTCAATCACGGGTTCTGGTTCAGCAAAACCTGAACCGTCTTCATGGGCACGATACTATTAGCTAGTGTTGCTATGAAGCTAACCACAACATCCGCAAATTCACTGACGTAACTGAAGTCTGGCGATATTACAGAGGTGAAATAAGGCAGACCGGGTGGTGTATTTGATGTGTGGTGCAAAGGAGAGGCAACCGTCCAGAATGACACCGAGAGGCTTTTGACTTGGGGGGGGAAGGGTACTGGGAAGCCGTCGATGGTGATGTTTGGAACTGGGGTGTTTTGTGATTTGGTGAGGGTGGATTTGGAGCCGATGAGCAGGGCCTCGGTTTTGCTGCCATTTAATTTCAGGACGTTTCTGCTCATCCAGCTCCTAATGTCCTCAAGGCAGGTGGTGAGGGAGGTGGGGGGAAGGGCAGTGGTGGGTGTGGAGGAGATGTAGACCTGTGTGTCGTCTGCATAGCAGTGGAAGTGGACCCCATGGTGACGGAGGATTGTGCCCAGGGGAAGGAGATAGATGGTGAATAGGAGGGGACCCAATACTGACCCCTGGGGGACACCCAGTGAAACAGTTGAACACCCTGACTTGTGCGTCTTGAGTTGAACAAACTGTTGTCTGTCGGTGAGGTATGATGTAAACCAGGAGAGTGCGACACCCGTGATCCCAATGCCTGCCAGGCGGTCCAGGAGTATTGGATGGGAGATGGTGTCGAATGCCGCACTGAGGTCGAGGAGGATGAGGATGGTGAGAAGTCCAGAGTCAGCTGCACGGAGAAGGTCGTTGGTGATTTTGACAAGGGCTGTTTCGGTACTGTGTTGTGGGCGGAAACCGTGTCATGGTCAGATTTTCCTAGTGGCGGAGCCGGGACTGCCTTGTAGCCCTTGTTGAAGGGTGATCTAGCGTCTTCCCTCCCCGAGTGGTGCATGTAATGTGTTGATAGAAGTTTTGCATAACTTTTTTTTAATTTGCCTTATTGAAGTCCCCAGCTACGATCATGGCCGCGTCTGGATGCTTGATTTGGTGCTGGTTCAATGAGTCCTGTAGGTCTGCCAGTGCTTTGGCGGTATCTGCTTGAGGTGGGATACAGTATATACTGCTGTGATGATTATGGCTGTGAATTCCCGGGGGAGATAGAAACGTGTGACATCACAAGTTTGAGTTTTAACACTCAAAGCTTTTGAATTAAGGAGAGCGTTGCTTGTGTTCAATAATATCAAAGGGAGAAAATATTACGTCAGGCTTGGAGATCATTCTTCTGAGAAACATGACACCTACTTCGGAGTTCCACAGGCGAGCTGCCTTGGTCCATTATTATTCTCACTATAGATGCTGCCACTCGGAAAAAGAAGGGGGGAAAAGATAATAATAAAAAGAAAATGTATGTTTCCATAGTTACGCAGATGACACACAATTGTACATCTCCGCTGAACCAAATGATCACACAGTTATTAACTCCATTTCCGCCTGTCTCTTAGCAATAAACAAATGGATGACGAACAACTTCCTAAAATTAAATTAGGACAAAACTGAAATCCTACTAGTCGGTCCTATAACAAAAAGAGAAATGTTACAGTGCAATATGGGGCAACTTACTCCTTGGATCAAACCCGAAGTTACAAGTCTTGGTGTTATAATAGACTCAGACCTAAGCTTTGAATCACACATCAACAAGGTGACACAAACATAATGTTTCCACCTTAGAAACATAGTTAAGGTACGGCCGTTTAGAAATCAAAAACGTATCCATGCCTTTATCGCAAGCCGACTTGACTACTGTAATGCACTCCTCACCGGCCTCCCAAAAAAAAAACACAGAGCGACTCCAACTCATTCAAAACTCAGCAGCTAGGCTACTAACTACAACCAAGAGGAGAGACCACCAGATCAGTCCAGTATTAGCTAACCTACTGTACACTGGCTTCCGGTAACATTTAGAATCGATTTCAAGGTCCTCTTTATATACAAAGCACTAAATGGAACTGGACCAAGCTACATTGCAAATTCTCTAGCCAACTAGAACATTGCGATCATCTACTACTGGTCTATTGAAGGTTCCAAGCCACAGTCTAAGGAGAATCGGGGATGCAGCCTTTGCAAACTATGCACCAAAGTTATGGAACACACTACCTATTATGGACATTAGGGAAGTAAGATCTCTTAATATTAAAAAGAAATAAGCTAAAAACGTACTGTACCTCTTCACCATAGCCTTCTAATACCCTCCGCTGTTGATTGTACTGTAGCACTATTTTACTCTATTGTCCATTCTATTGTATTGCACTGCACTGTTGCATAATTTTACTATCTATTCTATTCTACTGTTTTATTGCACTGTATTATTTTACTCTGTCTATTACTTTTTATTACAGGTTCAAAACTGTCAGGTATTAAACTGTGTGGGTATCAAACAATAAAGACTGTCAGGCTTTAAAACTGTGTAGGACCCAGGCCTAGAACTGCGTACCTGTGTTTTTAGTCTACATGTGTGTGTGTGTGTGTGTGTGTGTGTGTGTGTGTGTGTGTGTGTGTGTGTGTGTGTGTGTGTGTGTGTGCGTACCTGTGTTTGTAGGCTACACGTTTGTGTGTGTGTGCGTACCTGTGTTTTTAGCCTACATGTGTGTGTATGTGTGTGTGTGTGTGTGTGCGTACCTGTGTCTGTAGCCTACATGTGTGTGTGTGTGTGTGTGTGTGTGTGTGTGTGTGTGTGTGTGTGTGTGTGTGTGTGTGTGTGTGTGTGTGCGTGCGTGCGTGCGTGTGTGCGTGTGTGTGTGATGTAACTCACTGACATGAATAGTGCTGTATCAGCCACCTGGCCGAGTCTCTCCTTTCTATTCAAGCCGAGCCAAGGGTCTAATTAAAAAAAGATTCTCACTCTCCTTTCCCATGTGTTCCATATGTGTTGGAGAAATAAAAGCGCATTGGGGCCACGGGGCTCATTCTAAATGTACAATTACATTCAATTACATGAACAAAGTAGATGTGTTCATGACATCACGCCTCCAACCAATGGAAACAGGAGATATAATGGGGTTTTTGCATTTTTAATCGGACACATCTATCAGGTGTATATTTGGTCCACTTATATCAATAATGGACAGGCCAAATGGGCCAGCTGCTATTCTTGTCCTGTTGCTAATCTTTGAATTCAGTCTCAGTGACCCGCCATCGCGTTATTAACGACACTAACGTGAGCAGTTGATGTATTCTGACGCGATTCTATGAGATTTATGACCTGTCCCGGGTAGCTATTTCTGAAAATGGACGCCGGTAATCCAATTATGAACACTGGCAGGTAATAATTGAATCATGGGATGGGCTGATGTCATACAGTAGGTCGGTGTGAAAATGACCATATGGCGCACACAGCGACCATATACGACCGGGGTGCCCATGTACATGTCAAAATACTTCCCAAAGGTCAGTGAATACCACAACCACTACACCAGAGGAAGCTCAACAAATCATGTTAAACCCAGATTCGGCTCAAACAAGGGACTAAACACGTTTTGCAATTATGCCACAACAATGTGGAACGCCCTACCCAAAGCTGTAAAGGAATGTGAATCCCTGCCCACATTCAAAACCACTCTTAAAGAGCACCTACGGGAGGCTGCAATTCGAAACTGGCCACCGTAAATGCCCAAAACCCCCACCACCTCCTAATAGACAGTCTCCTCCCCACCGCATGTATATATCCCCTCCCCGCCGTATGTATATTTCTCTCCCACCCACCCACCCCCTCCTAATGTACAGTCCCCTCCCCATCATATGTATATACTCTGTCAGGATCTAGGGGTAACAGTACTGTATATTTGAATACCGTTTATGTCACAAATGTATCAGTACTAAATACCTATATGTCCCTATGCCATAAATGTCATGTATGTTGTGTATGTCATAAATGTCTATATGAATTGAAAATGGGGGACCCTGATGGAAACAAGACTAACGTCTTTCTCAGGTCTGCATCCCCTTAACAATTGTAATTTGAGACGTACTGTATTGTACCCATTCTGCAATCTGTTAAATAAAGTTTTCATTCATTCATTCATTCATTCATTCATTCATTCATTCATTCATTCATTCATTCATTCATTCATTCATTCATTCATTCATTCATTCATTCATTCATCCCCACGTTACATTGGTTTCAGCCGGCATACTGATCCACCCTGCTGGCCAAACCCTAGAATGCAGCTAAATCCCCTCTGGCCCAGAAAGAAGAAGAAGAGAAAGACTTTATTTGTCATGCAGATTTAACACACACACACATGCGATGGGTGACCCACAGGAACACACACACACACACACACACACACACACACACACACACACACACATGCACATGCACATGCACATGCACTGAGTCGCTGATGAAATGTTCTCTGCACTTCCCATCCCGCCGTCCTTCCCCCCCAAGGGCAGCCGGGAGCAGCGTGTGGGGCCGCGCCCAGGGACCAATCCAAGTGCTCCTGTCCGTCTTCGTCAGGGACGCGACAGCGTTAGCGATCTGTCGTGCATGTTTTTCCATTGGGTTTATCTTATCGGGAGGGGAAACCCTTGCCAGCACGGGGAGAACAAGCAAACTCCACACAGAAAGGCCCGGGAGATACCCCACCTGGGTAACTGGCAACATGGTCCCCAAGTGGGAATCGAACCCAGGACCTTTTAGCTGTGAGGCGAGAAGCACCACTACACCACCGTGCCCCCTGGCATTTCCCCATAGACGGCCCATAGAAAAGACATGGCTCTTAAGAAATTAAGAAGATACCTTCAACGTGGAATGTGTCCTCTAATAACTTTGTTAATTATGTACTTTTATTTTAATCATCCCTGTCTGTCAGCAGGTTCCCATGCCCATACATGGTTCCCTTCCTGTTCCCGTCTCACCAACCTGGATAAGAGGCCTGCACTCCTGCCACTCCTTGTCCGAGTGTTATTTACACTTCCCGTGGTATAGGACTCTCTTCAAGACCTTAGCGTTCCTGTATTATATTTGTGTGCTCAGTGACCTTGCTCTATACTAATCCTTGTTCTCTGATGTCCAGGACGCGTGTAGTCTTTTACCAACAAACTTGCAGTTCCGCGTTTGGGTTCTGCGATCTGATTGGCCACTGACGTACACTCTCTCTACGCCCAAACAGCGCGTTACGCTAGTTCTGCTTCTAACCTCTAACAGCATGCAGCCTGCTAGCATTATCCAATTCATATCAATCGAAATAACGTATTGTTTTCATCTCTCTATATTAACAACACTTTCAGCGCCACGCCTGGTTTTCCGTTTTACCGCTTGAATGCCACCATCTGCGCCAATGTTAACGTTAATATCGCCTAATCTATGTTTTAAATTATGGCTATGTGTCTAATCTGCCCATCGCATTATCAAAGACTATTTTCCAGTCAGTGCTGTGAAGGCAGATTGTTTTTTTTTTGCGTCGTTGCCGTTTCAGAGCAGTTAGAAAAGCCCCCGTTTTGATATAAAAAACAGCTCATTCTGGAGCATTCTATGAAAATCGTCTTTTAGTGGAATATTCCACAACGTTGATATTCGTCGGCCTTTTTATGAATCGTTTTCAAATAAACGCTAGATGATCAATATTATACGTGCACGCACGCACATTACGGCCGCGCACTGATAATCGCTCCGTTGATGTCCTCACAGACTTTTACAGTGAAACCGAAAGAAGACATTTCACAAAACAGCTTATAACTTCATCAAACTTACTCTGATTATCCTACCACTGATAACATAGAGTCCTTACCTGACATCAGATGGTATCCAACTGGTATATTCCAATTCCTGATCACCATTCGAAAAAATCGATACGTGTATGGATCCAACGCGATACAGTAGAACTCCATGATCCGCGGGGATCTGAGGCTCCAGAATGAACTCTAGTAACCCCGGCTGGATCAGTGAACTGGAAAATGTGGAGTACCGGATTTTTTCCCCCAGGGGTCAGTATTGGGTCCCCTCCTATTCACCATCTATCTCCTTCCCCTCGGCACAATCTTCCGTCACCATGGGGTCCACTTCCACTGCTATGCAGACGACACACAAGTCTACATCTCCTCCAAACCCACCACTGCCCTTCCCCCCACCTCCCTCACCACCTGCTTTGAGGACATCAGGAGCTGGATGAGCAGAAACGTCCTGAAGTTAAATGGCAGCAAAACTGAGGCCCTGCTCATCGGCTCCAAATCCACCATCACCAAATCACAAAACACCCCAGTTCCAAACATCACCATCGACGGCTTCCCTGTCCCCTTCTCCCCCCAAGTTAAAAGCCTCTGTGTCATCCTGGACGGTTCCCTCTCCTTTGCACCACACATAAAAAACATCACCCGGTCTGCCTTCTTTCACCTCCGTAATATCTCCAGACTCCGCCCATCCCTGTCCCAATCAAATACGGAAATCCGGTCCACATCCCGGATCGACTACTGCAACGCTCTCCTCACCGGCCTTCCCACCAAACTCATCAACAGACTCCAAATCATCCAAAACTATGCTGCCCGGATCATCACCCGCACAAACTAATCCGACCACATCACCCCTGTCCTCATTCAACTACACTGGCTCCCTGTGCACTACCGGATCGATTTCAAAAACCTCCTACTCACCTTCAAAGCCCTCCACAATCTAGCCCACATATACATCACTGACCTCCTCCAGGTATATACCCCCTCTCGCACCCTCCACTCATCCTCTACTGGACTCTTATCCATCCCCAGCTCACGCCTCAGCACCATGGGTGCCCGAGCGTTCAGCTGCTCGGCTCCCAGACTCTGGAACTCCCTGCCCCCACATATCCGACATTCTGACTCACTCTCATCATTCAAATCACAACTGAAAACCCATCTGTTCAAACTCACATATTCACTATAACCTTTGTCACTGTCCTATACCCTCTGCTGTTTGTTTGTTTGTTATTTTAACTTCACTGTTTTTATACTTCCTGTTGTTTGTTTTATTTTTAACCTTGACTTTTAACAGCCTTACTGTGTTTTTTTTCTATGATCTGTAAGGTGACCTTGGGTGTCGTGAAAGGCTCCTCCAAATACAATTTATTATTATTATTATTATTATTATTATTATTATTATTATTATTATTAGAGAACAGGCAACAAGGAACGGAAATACACAAGAACAAATTACAAACAACCCTAACCCTAACCCTAACCCTGGGATGATTACAACTGGAGACACCTGGGAGGGGAAACAGACTGACCAAGAACTACAAGAAACAACACAAAGAACTACAACTATGGACAACAAGACAAACACCATACACTGGGACAAAACAAGCAGACTACAGACACTAAACTGAGAACCTAATAACCGACAGTAACTAAAAAGACTAAACAGATAACCTAATACAAGACAAGAAGAGTAACACTAGACTAACAGGGGAACATGAAGAGCAAGAAAGAGAAGGGGAGAGAGATTAGATGGGGCTTAAGTGTAGGGGGCAGTGTGAACATAGAACATTGAAAGCAGATCTCCCCACACTATTACACCATTACACACTATTACACTATTACACACCATTACACCATTGCACACTATTACACCATTGCTCTATTACACACTATTACAGAATTACACTATTGCACACTATTACACTCTATTATACCATTACACTATTATACTATTACACACGTGTATACCATTACACTATTACACTATCACACACTATTACAGCATTACACTATACACACTATTACACCATTATACACTATTGCTCTATTACACACTATTACAGCATTACACCATTGCACATTATTAAACACTATTATACCATCACACTATTAAACACTATTATACTATTACACACGTTTATACCATTACACTATCACACACTATTACACTATTACACACTATTACAGCATTACACTATACACACTATTACACCATTACACACTATTGCTCTATTACACACTATTACAGCATTACACTATTGCACACTATTACACACTAGTATACCATTACACTATTAAACACTATTATACTATTACTGTACACACGTTTATACCATTACACTATTACACTATCACACACTATTACACTATTACACACTATTAAACCATTACACACTATTGCACCATTACACACCCCTACACACTATTACACACTATTACACAATTACACTTGTACACGCTATTACACCATTACACTTTTACACACTATTACACTATTACACACTTATTGCTGGCTTCATGTTCTGTGTGAAAGGGTCAGACCACCAAACCTAGTCATGAATAAGCTGGCTCTGTGTGAAAGGTGCAGAGAAAAATCAAATCAAATCAAATCAAATTTATTTGTAAGGCCCGACAACACACGTCAATGTCCCCATGGGCCGGACACGTCTTCTTTAAACAAGTCAAGAAGAAACATAACAATAAGTCAAGAACAAAACAAGACCACCATAAGGTCCAACAAATTTAAAAAAAAATGCAAAATAAATGAATGAATGCAAACTCCCAGACATACCCCACACGAAGGTAAGGAAAAACTCACTAAAACCTAACAATAGGAAAAGAATGCACCACAGGCACAGGAGGAGAGAAACCTTAAAAGGGGGGATCTCCCTTCTTAGATGTCGGTGATAGTAGTGTTGCAGACGGACAGTTGGTAAGCATGCACTCATGTGTGTAGTGAAACACAGATGAGTGCATGCAATAGCAACTGAACATTTTGGAAAAATAAAGATAGAGCTGATAGCGATAGCAACTGAACATTTTGAAAGATTAAAGATAGAGCTGATAGCGGATCTATTTGAGGCCACCTCTCGTATGCATTACTTATGATATGTATCAATGATGGAATACACTGTCTCAGGGAGATAATCACCTACCTGCCAACAGTTTTTCTTGGGTTTCTTAAAATTTTTAACTGTTTCTCCCACTGTGCTACTGTGCTCCCTTTTGGTAATTTCTCCCATTAACACTTTGGATGCCGGAGCTTGGTGCCCCAGAACTTGGTTGAATGCCAGCACCCACTTCAATGATAGCGTTGTGAACGCATAATCTATGTCTTAAATTATGGCTATGTGTCTAATCTGGCCGTCGCTTATCAATGACTTGTTTGCAGTCAACATTGTCGAAACGGATAGTTTTTTAATCGCTTCATTTCCGTTTTATACCATTTTGAAAAACCCTAGTTTTCTTGAAAGTTTCAGGAAAATATAAAGATTCCGTGATAATCGCCCTTTACTGGAATATTCTGGAATACACTAAAAACATTGACATTTTTCGGCCTATTTATGAGTCGTTTTCAAATAAACGCTAGATTATCGATAGTATATGTGTACTTATGCACGCTAGAGAAGCGAGCTGAAAAATCTATTCTCTCATTTTCTGATCAGCGCACACACACACACACACACATAGGGCACACGCTGATATCTCTGTGAAAACAGATCCGATTATCCTAAGACTGGTAAAATAGATTCCTTACCTCAGATCAGATGTTCTCCAAAAAGATTATTCCAATTCCTGATCGCCATTCCAAATATCGATCGCGTTTATTGATCCAGTGCTGGGTGGTCGAAACACATAATACACGCTGTTCTGTTGGTCGGCGAAGACTTGGATCTCTCCGGATGGCTTGCCGGATAAAAATTTGGGAACTGGATTCCCCCCCCCAACAGTCTAATCCAATGGGGTGCAGTTACACAGGGAGAGACGATAGGGGGTGGTATTTTCCCAATGGAGCTCAGAGAGAGGTTGCTGCACTAACGTGAGACTAGATTGATGAAATATGAATTCAAATCGTGAATAAAAAAAAAGACAAACAAACGCTATATAGCGTTGCTGGCATTCAACGGTCGGCATGAACTAATGACATATAGCATCGTTGGCACTCAAAGTGTTAATCTCACATCCCTCCACCCCCCCCCCCCCCCCCCACCCCCCAAAAGTTTTTTAATTGAGTTCTGACAAATTAAATCCGTCTGTCTTTGGAGGATTTGCATTGCCAGATTTAATTGAGAGATGTCTCATCTCCTTCATTTGTGACGCTTAATTATTTCAACACAACCTGGCAAGCGAGAGTGAAAGTAGCAGTGTGCAGTCGACCAGGCAGCCTCGGTGAGAATGGACACGGACAAAGCTCCAAAGATCTAAGAAATATTACATTTTTATTTATCTGGTGTGAAATATTTCCCCTTCCCTATTCACACTGGACGGTTGTCTGGTATTTGGAAGGTTCCCGGTTCGATTCCCGCTCCTCACGGGCAGCATGTAAAAGTGTCCTTGAGCAAGACACTTAACCCCTCATTTCTCCCAATGAGCAGGTTGGCTCCTTGCATGGCCGCCTCCGCCGTCAGTGTGTGAATGTGTGAATGAATGGATCAAATTTATAAAGCGCTTTGGATAAAAGCTGTTCTGCACCATTTACCATTTACTATGGTAATAGAAAATTACCCCCTGACCTCTGTGATTTCCAGATTTCCATTTTTGTGTGTTTCATCTAACTTCAAAGAATAATTTGGGCTCCTTATATCCAGGAGCCCCCTGGATCATTCAAACTCCTGCCTGCCTGCCTGCAGAAGTCCTTTTTGCAGTAGGAGTTACACTTAAATCATTTTGTGTCCTGTACTGTGTAATTACAGTCCTGTGCCACTAGGGTGAATTTAAACCGCAGCAGGACAGTGGTAAAATGGCAGCAGGACAGTGGTTAAATGGCTGCAGGACAGTTATAAAGTGTCAGCAGGGCAATGGTTAAGCAGCAGGACAGTGGTTAAACAGTAGGACAGTAGTTAAACAGCAGGACAGTGGTTAAACAGTAGGACAGTAGTTAAACAGCAGGACAGTGGTTAAACAGCAGGACAGTGGTTAAACAGCAGGACAGTGGTTAAACAGCAGGACAGTGGTTAAACAGCAGGACAGTGGTTAAACAGCAGGACAGTGGTTAAACAGCAGGACAGTGGTTAAACAGCAGGACAGTGGTTAAACAGCAGGACAGTGTTAAACAGCAGGACATTGTTAAACAGCAGGACATTGTTAAACAGCAGGACAGTGGTTAAACAGTAGGACAGTGGTTAAACAGCAGGACAGTGGTTAAACAGCAGGACAGTGGTTAAACAGCAGGACAGTGGTTAAACAGTAGGACAGTGGTTAAACAGCAGGACAGTGGTTAAACAGCAGGACAGTGGTTAAACAGCAGGACAGTGGTTAAACAGCAGGACAGTGGTTAAACAGCAGGACAGTGGTTAAACAGCAGGACAGTAGTTAAACAGCAGGACAGTGGTTAAACAGCAGGACAGTAGTTAAACAGTAGGACAGTAGTTAAACAGCAGGAGGACAGTAGTTAAACAGCAGGACAGTGGTTAAACAGCAGGACAGTAGTTAAACAGCAGGACAGTAGTTAAACAGCAGGAGGACAGTAGTTAAACAGCAGGACAGTGGTTAAACAGCAGGACAGTGATTAAACAGCAGGACAGTGGTTAAACAGCAGGACAGTAGTTAAACAGCAGGAGGACAGTAGTTAAACAGCAGGACAGTGGTTAAACAGCAGGAGGACAGTAGTTAAACAGCAGGACAGTGGTTAAACAGCAGGACAGTAGTTAAACAGCAGGAGGACAGTGGTTAAACAGCAGGACAGTGGTTAAACAGCAGGAGGACAGTAGTTAAACAGCAGGACAGTGATTAAACAGCAGGACAGTGGTTAAACAGCAGGACAGTAGTTAAACAGCAGGACAGTGGTTAAACAGCAGGACAGTGGTTAAACAGTAGGACAGTGGTTAAACAGCAGGACAGTGGTTAAACAGCAGGACAGTGGTTAAACAGCAGGACAGTAGTTAAACAGCAGGACAGTAGTTAAACAGCAGGACAGTGGTTAAACAGTAGGACAGTGGTTAAACAGCAGGACAGTGGTTAAACAGTAGGACAGTGGTTAAACAGCAGGAGGACAGTAGTTAAACAGCAGGACAGTGGTTAAACAGCAGGAGGACAGTGGTTAAACAGCAGGACAGTGGTTAAACAGCAGGACAGTAGTTAAACAGCAGGACAGTAGTTAAACAGCAGGACAGTGGTTAAACAGCAGGACAGTGGTTAAACAGCAGGAGGACAGTAGTTAAACAGCAGGACAGTGGTTAAACAGCAGGACAGTGGTTAAACAGTAGGAGGACAGTAGTTAAACAGCAGGACAGTGGTTAAACAGCAGGAGGACAGTGGTTAAACAGCAGGACAGTGGTTAAACAGTAGGACAGTGGTTAAACAGTAGGACAGTGGTTAAACAGCAGGAGGACAGTAGTTAAACAGCAGGACAGTGGTTAAACAGCAGGACAGTGGTTAAACAGCAGGACAGTGGTTAAACAGCAGGACAGTGGTTAAACAGCAGGACAGTGGTTAAACAGCAGGACAGTGGTTAAACAGCAGGACAGTAGTTAAACAGCAGGACAGTGTTAAACAGCAGGACATTGTTAAACAGCAGGACAGTAGTTAAACAGCAGGACAGTGGTTAAACAGCAGGACAGTAGTTAAACAGCAGGACAGTGGTTAAACAGTAGGACAGTGGTTAAACAGCAGGACAGTGGTTAAACAGCAGCAGGACAGTGGTTAAACAGCAGGACAGTGGTTAAACAGCAGGACAGTGGTTAAACAGCAGCAGGACAGTGGTTAAACAGCAGGACAGTGGTTAAACAGCAGGACAGTGTTAAACAGCAGGACAGTGATTAAACAGCAGGACAGTGGTTAAACAGCAGGACAGTGGTTAAACAGTAGGACAGTGGTTAAACAGCAGGACAGTGTTAAACAGCAGGACAGTGATTAAACAGCAGGACAGTAGTTAAACAGCAGGACAGTAGTTAAACAGCAGGACAGTGATTAAACAGCAGGACAGTGGTTAAACAGTAGGACAGTGGTTAAACAGTAGGACAGTGGTTAAACAGCAGGACAGTGTTAAACAGCAGGACAGTGATTAAACAGCAGGACAGTGGTTAAACAGCAGGACAGTGGTTAAACAGCAGGACAGTGGTTAAACAGCAGGACAGTGGTTAAACAGCAGGACAGTGTTAAACAGCAGGACAGTAGTTAAACAGCAGGACAGTGGTTAAACAGCAGGACAGTGGTTAAACAGCAGGACCGTGGTTAAACAGCAGGACAGTGGTTAAACAGCAGGACAGTGGTTAAACAGCAGTACAGTGGTTAAACAGTAGGACAGTGGTTAAACAGCAGGACAGTGTTAAACAGCAGGACAGTGATTAAACAGCAGGACAGTGTTAAACAGCAGGACAGTGGTTAAACAGCAGGACAGTGGTTAAACAGCAGGACAGTGGTTAAACAGCAGGACAGTGGTTAAACAGCAGGACAGTGGTTAAACAGCAGGACAGTGGTTAAACAGCAGCAGGACAGTGGTTAAACAGCAGGACAGTAGTTAAACAGCAGGACAGTGGTTAAACAGCAGGACAGTGGTTAAACAGCAGTACAGTGGTTAAACAGTAGGACAGTGGTTAAACAGCAGGACAGTGATTAAACAGCAGGACAGTGTTAAACAGCAGGACAGTGGTTAAACAGCAGGACAGTGGTTAAACAGCAGGACAGTGGTTAAACAGCAGGACAGTGGTTAAACAGCAGCAGGACAGTGGTTAAACAGCAGGACAGTGGTTAAACAGCAGGACAGTGTTAAACAGCAGGACAGTGGTTAAACAGCAGGACAGTGGTTAAACAGCAGGACAGTGGTTAAACAGCAGCAGGACAGTGGTTAAACAGCAGGACAGTGGTTAAACAGCAGGACAGTGGTTAAACAGCAGGACAGTGGTTAAACAGCAGCAGGACAGTGGTTAAACAGCAGGACAGTAGTTAAACAGCAGGACAGTGGTTAAACAGCAGGACAGTAGTTAAACAGCAGGACAGTGGTTAAACTGTAGCAGGACAGTGGTTAAACAGCAGGACAGTGGTTAAACTGTAGCAGGACATTGTTAAACAGCAGGACAGTGGTTAAACAGCAGGACAGTGGTTAAACTGTAGCAGGACATTGTTAAACAGCAGGACATTGTTAAACAGCAGGACAGTGGTTAAACAGCAGGACAGTGGTTAAACAGCAGGACAGTGGTTAAACAGCAGGACAGTGGTTAAACAGCAGCAGGACAGTAGTTAAACAGCAGGACAGTGGTTAAACAGCAGGACAGTAGTTAAACAGCAGGACAGTGGTTAAACAGCAGGACAGTGGTTAAACAGCAGGACAGTGGTTAAACAGCAGGACAGTGGTTAAACAGCAGGACAGTGGTTAAACAGCAGGACAGTGGTTAAACCGCAGGACAGTGGTTAAACAGCAGGACAGTGGTTAAACAGCAGGACAGTGGTTAAACAGCAGGACAGTGGTTAAACCGCAGGACAGTGGTTAAACAGCAGGACAGTGGTTAAACTGTAGCAGGACAGTGGTTAAACTGTAGCAGGACAGTGGTTAAACAGCAGGACAGTGGTTAAACTGTAGCAGGACAGTGGTTAAACTGTAGCAGGACAGTGTTAAACAGCAGGACAGTGTTAAACAGCAGGACAGTGGTTAAACGGTTAAACTGTAGCAGGACAGTGGTTAAATAGCAAAGGCACGCAGAGTTCATGGTGCCACAATATGAAAAGGGCCTCCAATTAAGATGTTTGCCCAATTCCCCCACATCAAAACTCCACCTTAATTCTTGCCGCGGGCGGATAAAACATTTCAATTTGACTCTGCTAATTTGTTTTTCAGTCACGTGGCACTGACTGTACATAACGGTACATAACAGTTCCACTCATCTCGCCCAGTAATTACCAGGGAGCCACCGCCGCCAGTCAGAGCAGAGCAGGAGGATGGCTGGCTGAGAGTGAAAACAAAACACAGGGCCACAGTGCAACGCAGCCTAAAAATAGATTCCGGCGTGGGTATGTCTCTGTCCCCTCGGATCACACACACCTGAATACATAATCATTACTCATTGATAAAAAAAATGCAGGGTTGGAGAACAAGAAAGCATGAGAATCCATTGATATCCATGGGTGCATTTAATGTATTGCTTGCGACATGGGGCCTGATAAGCATGGCCATTACACTGGCTGGTGTTGTTGTTTCATCTGGTGAGGCACAGCACCATCAAAAAAACACTATGGACGGAGAGGACTTGTATCGCAGGGTTACTGTTTATTCTGCACGTGTAATAGTCGGGTTGGAATGGTTGGCGCTCGAGAACTGGATATTTCACTTTTGTGAGGAGGTTCATTGAGTTTAGCCTACTTTTCATACCAAGTCCAACACGTCAATATTGAGGCCTACACACATGGCTGTGCATATTTTAAACTAAATAAACACTGTGTGTCCATTTATAAAAATGCTTTGAACAGATATCCTAAATGTGTGTACAGGCTTATCCAAATCATGTGAATGTTACACCTTACCTCAAAGTACATCATCTCTGCCCTATTTAACACATGACGTGCATAATACACAAACTCACAGTCTATAGATAACAACATTTGACAATATCACCAGTTCTCTGAAAACTTTAAATAGACCTGCATGGTGGCTATAGGGACCTGCACTGGCTCCCCATTGCCGCACAAATCCGCTTCAAGGTCCTCGACATGGCATATCGCGCAGCGAAGGGAACGGCTCCTGCCTACCTCCGGTCAATGGTCTCTAACTACACACCCTCAAGACCCCTACGCTCTGCATCTTCTGGCCGCCTCAGACCTACTCCTATCCGAGCTCCGGGAGGGTCATCAAAGAGAAGCCGCCTATTCTCTGTCCTTGCCCCACAATGGTGGAACGAACCCACCACAGTTAGGAGACAGCCGAAATCCATGCAATCTTTCGCTGGCAACTAAAGACACACTTCTTCAATCAATATCTGAAATGAAAAAAAATAAATTAAGAAAAATCTAACCTTAACTAACCTTACTGTCATGCACTTGTCCTAATATACTAACCTACTACACTGTAGCACTCAACACTTTGATGAACATTGTTACTCAGTTGATAGAGTTACCCTTCCTGCTGACTTGTTGTACAAAACTTGTAAGTCGTTTTGGATAAAAGCGTCAGGTAAATGACTAAATGTAAATGTATGTAGTTCTTTGTCTGAGCTTCATTGTTTCATACTGTGGATTTGCCGCCTCATGTCTTTCTCTCCCCATAATCATAAGAATGATACTCTTGTTTGTTTTGGTTTATCTGCTGGTGTTTTCTACACTGTACTGCTGCTCTGTGATCATTATATCTCTTCCCACCTAAACATCTTAGGCTAGTTGTTAATTGGCGAGCAGGAAGCACCTTTGTTCTAGTTTCTTCTTGATATCATCCAGACCCTGGGAACTAATCAGCTGATTTGCATAATTGTAGTTACGCAATGCCTCCATACACTAATTGGACATAAAGTATAATGTATGCTAACACTGACGGAAAATGGGGGACCCTGATGTAAACAAGACGAAAGTCTTTCTCTGGTCTGCATCGCCTTAACAATTGTGTGCATTGAGCTGTACTGTATTGTACCCATTCTGCAATCTGTTAATAAAACTTAGTTTCAATCAATCAATCAAACGGCGAACAGTCAAATCGTTACATGGAAAGTGTAAAGGTAATGTAAGGTAACCTAACAAACAAGGAAATGCACACACACTGTAAGACGCACAGGGGGGTTCAGATACTGTGGGTCTTCTTGGTTTAACTTGTGCCTTCTTTTAGAACACGTGAGGAGCACTACAGGCGCTGTGAGGAGGGAGAGGGAGTTGGCAAACAGGGGAGAGGAGAGGAGAGGAGGGCTATAAGAGGACCCCGAGGAGCGTCAAAACAAGTACAGTAAGCCACAGCCGAGGGGGGCAGAGCGGCGATGGGCACAAGATGAATACTTGTGACGGAGGATTTCTCCCTACACGAACTCGATGAATGTATTAACGCTACTTACACAGAACCAAAGCAAGTGCACCGCACTGTGGAGAATGTTCTAGTTGGAAGTGCAGTCCGACAGCCTGCCTGCTCCTCGTCTCGCAATTAGCATCTGTCTGTGACACGCCGGTGAAAAAGGCTTGATGGCTGAAACTACTGGGTTCAGCACTTGAAGCGAGGACAGCGCCTGGGTTCAGCTCTTGACGCGAGGACAGCGCCTGGGTTCAGCACTTGACGCGAGGACAGCTCCAAAAGAGTGGCGTCAAAGTACGAGACGGCGCCTCACTGAAGGAACTGAGACATTCGTGTGCTCTTGTTAAGAACTCTTTGCATGTACTATCATGTGAACACTTTACAGTGCAACACCGCTGCATCTCTTGCGCAAGCCTGGAAGAAGTCTGAAATCCATTGTCGGAGAGATCCGCGATTGACTGTATACTCAATATGTACCAGGGGCATTTGCAGGTAAGAGTATAATGGCAGTTGTTTTGACTATTTATTTATTTGTCTAAGGTAACATTTGCATGGGGCTAATTATGCATATAAGTAAATGCATGTAAACCAGATGCTTCCCCTATCGCTGCTCATGCCTAATTATCTACAATCAGATACTCATCATGGGTAGTGGAGTGGTTCCACTCTTGAGATGTAGTCAGCTGTCGAAATTAGTTTTAGACAGGTTACTTGTTTATTTGGATCTCTGGGCTGATGCTGGCGCTCTGATAGGCTTACGGTCACTTCATATTGACTATTAAAGGGGCACTTTACCAAAATAACAATGCTGATTTATTTTGCACATCATTTCACACACATCCAAAAGCTCTAAACAGTTTTGCACACATTCATTTAGTTTGACAATTATTGTGACTAAATGCGTTGGAATATGGAGACCAGTTATTTCATTGGGGACATTGCATCCCTGTGTTAATTGAAAACACATCAATAGCTTGTCTTATAGAGACTGCTACCTTATCATCTTATTGAGATGTAATTAACACAACACAATGATTCAATGTCCCGGATGACATCATAGCTGGCCATATTCAAAATAACCTGCTCTCAATAACTGTCAAACTAAATTAACGTGTGCACATTAAAAAAAAAAAAAAAAAAAGTGTTTGGATGTGTGTGAGAACGTTGTTTTTTGGTGAAGTGCCCCTTTGAAGAAGTAAAAGTAGTAAGACCCCAAACTTTTGGAATTATAGAATAAGGAGACAATGAGAATTAGGGGCATGCAGTTAACAGAGTTATGTGTATAATATTAATCTCCGTTCACCTATATATCACGGCAGCCGGCAGGAGAGTGCACATGCAAATGTAGGACTTGTGCAGGTGAACGCAGCGTGCTTCACACAGGTCATCATGGACCATACTAGTAAAACGGTTAAACCACGGCCATCTTCACATTAAAATATATTAGTCTTGTGGATGTTATCCGTGCTTAAATGTACATCATGGAGAACTCATGTAGCCTCTTTCTATCTACATTATGCCTGCTGTTATTGGACAAACACATACGAACTGACTGACATGAACAAGGGTATAGCTATCGCTATCACATGATTTAAATAAGTTATCTTACATTCAACCTATATGAGAGAATCTGTGAATCGGAAGGTCAGGTCACCACAATGCTTCTGGAAATCTCAGAAGAGTTCCCAACATGTGATGGCCTATGTAATGTTATACTTCCCCACAAGATCACTGAATAGTGAGCACATTATTACAAATAATAAGGTTTTACCTGTAAGGCCTAAAAGTATGTTCTAGATGCATTAGAGACTGTTATCTGACTAAGAGATACTTCAACTACCGACCAGTGTATTATGTACTGCTCTACTATGTGGTAGCAAAGTTTAACATTTCATGATATATTACTTAAGCAACAACATTCATGGAGAATTCATGGACAGTTGGCCTGCTGGTTGTAGCCCACTACCCAAGTAGTCTAGGATATAAGTAATCCAATATTAGTTTTGGCAAAGTTTGGCCTTTTAATCATTGCAAAGTCCTTGTTAAATACTTCCAAAACGTTAATTTCATTACCATTACATCTCTCTACAGGGCAGTAATCATAAGACACACAAGAAAATGCCATGTCAATCAGACAGCAGTATAAGAAGCAGTTCATATAATGATGTTTTGATGTAACAGACAAAGAACCTTTGAACATGTTACTCTGAATGTGTGTGCATGTGTGTGTGGTATGTGTGTGTGGTGTGTGTGTGTGTGTGTGTGTGTGTGTGTGTGTGTGTGTGTGTGTGTGTGTGTGTGTGTGTGTGTGTGTGTGTGTGTGTGTGTGTGTGTGTGTGTGTGTGGTATGTGTGTGGTATGTATGTATGTATGTGTGTGTGTGTGTGTGTGTGTGTGTGTGTGTGTGTGTGTGTGTGTGTGTGTGTGTGTGTGTGTGTGTGTGTGTGTGTGTGTGTGTGTGTGTGTGTGTGTGTGTGTGTGTGTGTGTGTGTGTGTGTGTGTGTGTGTGTGTGTGTGTGCATTTCCCTTTCATCACATTCACAAACCTCCATGCTTTCATGCCAGACTGTAATAATGATGATTCACATGCTTCTCTGTTACTGTGTACCATCACACTGTACTGCATGTGCTTCTCTGTTACTGTGTACCATCACACTGTACTGTATGGAACCCATAGGAGCCAGATCACAAAGGAGATACAATGCAATGTTTAGCCATTTTGCGGGTCAATCTAGCAGCAAATGTCCAGTCAATGCGAAACAGATGCTTTATCTGTCAGTAATGGGGCGCTTAGCCACACTGCTCGCTTGCATAACAGACAGATGTTTATCTTGACAGTGACAACGCTTTTTTCCTTGAAGCCAGTTTAAAGTATGTGTGTGTGTGTGTGTGTGTGTGTGTGTGTGTGTGTGTGTGTGTGTGTGTGTGTGTGTGTGTGTGTGTGTGTGTGTGTGTGTGTGTGTGTGTGTGTGTGTGTGTGTGTGTGTGTGTGTGTGTGTGTGTGTGTGTGTGTGTGTGTGTGTGTGTGTGTGTGTGTGTGTGTGTGTGTGTGTGTGTGTGTGTGTGTGTGTGTGTGTGTGTGTGTGTGTGTGTCTGTGCTGTTTAAGTGCTTTTCAAACATGTGGATGAATACAGAAACCGGCGCAGTCTTGTTCTTCATCCTGGAATGAATTCTTAAGAAATACATTTTTAGAATAGAGGAACGAGTCAGATCACAGAGATATGTCAGAAGAGTGAGATGCATGATGGGGCACAAGGGGCCTTTTGAAGAAAGAAAAAAATTGAAATATAGTCCCTGGATCTTAAACTTTTTTCAGTCTGTCACTGTCACTTGAAAGCACATGTGCAAGACGAGAATAGTTCTTCAGTTGCTTCTTCCATCCCTGTGTCCTCTTGAGAGAATATTCACAGTGTCCTCTCGCGTGACCGTCTTCCTGTCTGCCTTTAACCTCACTGGTTCCCGGCTGCGTACATATTATGTACCTCTGCGCTTTGCTCGCTTCATATCACAGCAAATTAACACAGACTGAAACAAGCCTTTGATCTCCCAGGCAACACGGTTGACGCCGTACGTCATATCATTTCATTTTATTTACTCAGAAGCATTTTATATTATTGCCTAAGCGTGAAATCCAGGCCACTTATTTTACATCTCCATTTTACAGTCTCCAAGTTGGCAAAACAGGTCAGATAGAATAGAATGGAATAGAAATACTAATAGATTAGCGCAGTAGGCGTTTTGCTTGGGGAAGCAGACATGGCTGCCCTATATATCCCCTCCCTTTTGCCATTTCTCATTTTGTGCTCTGCCTCCTCATATACATGTGCCAGTATAATCCATATGATGTATATTCATTAATCATAAATAAACTGCTCTGTTTGCATAATTGTGGTGCATGGAAGTGATATTGCCCACACAATGAAACCCTATTGGGTGGATTAAATATCTTGGCATGAATCCGGTGTCATAATGAATCCGCATCTTGTCCTCATGGTTGTCTGGTGTAGTGCTGGGCAGGGCTTGGTAATATCAGAAGTTGGCATGATCTGTTCTGGTTGGCAGAAATATAATTATGCCCTCCTGTCTTTCATTCATCTTAACCCTTTCAGTTAACCGTCTGTAGTGTGGTAATGAAAGGGTTAACCTTCTGTAGTGTGATAGTGAAAGGGTTAACCCTTTGTAATGTGGTAGTGAAAGGGTTAAGAGTAGGGCTGCATGATTTTGGGGAAAATATCTAATTGCGATTTTTCTGACAGATATTGCGATTGCAATTACATTTGTGATAAATAATATTTTTTTTTACCAGCCAACTTGCATCTGGCCTACGCGGTGGGTCTGCTCGGGACACCGAGCCTGGACATTTTTCTTTTTACCTGGGAATCGATACCGGTACCCAACTGTACCATTTTTCTGTACTTTACTCTCTGTCTCTGAAGTCTAAACTTCACAACACATAACCTCAAACCCCTCCCTACCTCCCTCTCCCAAACCGTTCCTACAACAATTTTTTGTATGTTGCATGACACATTTATTTATGTTTAAATATCAACATTATCTGGCAATCAAACTCCTCTGACGATATGGGACGCAAGTGCACGCACACACACACACACACACACACACACACACACACACACACACACACACACACACACACACACACACACACACACACACACGCACGCACACACACACACACACACACACACACACACACACACACACACACACACACACACACACACACACACACACACACACACACACACACACACACACACACACACACACACACACACACAGAAAGGGAGAATGGCTTACAGTAGACGAGTAGATGATTTTAGAATATTTCAGCTAATGAAGTTAAATGTTTATTATCCTCATTTGCTACTTAAACGTTAATTGAACTTACAGTAGCGAGAGGGAGGGGGAGTTCCCTACTATTGGAACTCCGCTGTTTTCTCTGTCTGTTAGCTTAGTTAGTGTTAGCGGCTAACGTTAGTTTCCCCAGACGTGAGCATCAGGAATGACGAGGATCCAAAGTCACATCAAAGTGGAGTTTTCACTGCACATAGAAAAAGCGAAAGAAAAAAAGCAGGGACTTATTTCGCGTTGCAAAATGCAACCAAATAGGCACACTCTGTTATAACGTCTTCACACACTGGTGTTTCACGAGCTGTTGTTGTTGGGCGTATACATAGCTACCGTGGGCTACTTCTGATTAGTGAGCAATGAGAGCACAGCACTTCAGATTGGTAAGCATGACTGGCACGCGAGAAAAAAAACCTTGAATCAGACTCGCTGTATAACGTTTCCCAAATCGCAGGCTTTGCGATTTGCTAATCGCATCATTTCAAAACACGACTTCGATTTAAAATCGATTAATCGTTCAGCCCTAGTTAAGAGGGAGCACTACCCCCACGAGGACCATTGATCGGTTAACCGTCTGTAGTGTCATGGTAATGAAAGTGTGGCAGATATCATCCGCCGTCTCAATGCGTCCCATGGCTACGTGGAGGAAGGGAGATACTACTGCCATGGGCAGAGGAGAGAATGGAGGAGTTGATTGGGACTGGTTGAATACACCTGTGCACCACGTGATCACCCACATCCCACACAGTGCACACACACACAGAGACATATAGCATAAAACCCTAGGAGAGACAGAGAAGAGTTGAGTGGAGGTGAGGAAGGAGCAGAGTTCGTAGAGAGAGAGTGATATACTGAGTTTGTGAGTTAAGAGGTAGTTTTAAGGAGAGATTAGAGTGAGAAGGTGTTTGTGTTACTGGACCTTGGAGTGGCTGAGATAACCCCCTTGTGAAACTGACCCTGTACCGGACGACAAACCCCGAGTATTGAACATTCCCTTTTTGTACGAGAGCCTGGAACGTGTATTGACCCTGGACTGTTATATGACCACTCTATTGCCCATCGGACTTGTACTGCAGATCAATAAATATCACCTGTTTATTGAAATTGTGCTTGTGTGGACATTGGAATTGTTTGTTTTGGTCCGTGTCGAGCCTGAACACCACAAGGCTCGTCACAAAGGGTTAAACCGTGTGCTCAACAGCAGAGCTTACTCCATGCTACTTCTCCCTGCATCTGCAAAAAGAACTCAAGTGCACGAGAGTTGCAGAATTGTGCTGGCTGGCTACCCATCTTGTGTCACAAATTTTTTATTATTATTATTTATTTCCTTATTTATTTTATTTTAGGGGGGACAGGGCATCTTTAGGGGGAGACACATAGAACATACATAGAAGTGGTGACATCATCTGAAAGCTGGGAACCTGAAGATTAATTTGAGATGCAGCTCAGCTCTGTGTGTCAAGATTTTCTAATCATAAATAATAATAAAAAAAAACATATTTAAGAAGTCCTTCATCCCACATGCCATTGCCCTGATGAATTCTTAGATTTAAATGTTAACCATGGTACTGGGCTCTGTCCCTGTTTTTGTTGTTGTTGTTTCTCTTTTTGCCTATGTACAGTATTGGGCTTTTTTATTTAAAAATACTTTTTGTGCCTGTGTGGCGTTTGTATTGTGTTGTCTATCTTCTATCTATCTTCTATCTATACACATTGTTTTTTGGTTAGACGCCTATTCAAACTGTGTATAAGGGCTTAGAACATTATGATGGAGGTGCATGGTGGCCATTCCAAAATTATGTCTCATACTGTAGAACTGAGCGACGCTACAGCCTCTGAAAGACAGTAATGATTTAGAACTGAGCGACGCTACAGCCTCTGAAAGACAGTAATGATTTAGAACTGAGCGACGCTACAGCCTCTGAAAGACAGTAATGATTTAGAACTGAGCAACACTACAGCCTCTGAAAGACAGTAATGATTTAGAACTGAGCGACACTACAGCCTCTGAAAGACAGTAATGATTTAGAACTGAGCCCACTACGGTGTCTGAAAGACAGTAATGATTTAGAACTGAGCCCACTACGGTGTCTGAAAGACAGTAATGCCGGCCGGCAGCGCTGACACCCGTACAGGTTTCTTTTGAGGTGACGGTGGGATGGAGTTAGGATGTGTCAGAGGTTGATGAAGTGAAACAAAAACAATTTAGAGACCCGTCTGTCGGTCTCCGTGTCTCTACGAGGAAGCAACCCGGAGGTGGCGTACAGGATGTTATAAGACATGCTGATTCAGCACAATGCTGATATCTGTCAAACAAAAAGCTGGAAGAGACATTATTCTTTCGCTTTGATGCCAACCACACTTGTACTGTACACAGTATATACTGTATATAATTCCTTCAGATTGCTCTTTATCTACTGTAATTAGGAGTGTACTTGCTTTGTCTATGTGAATGACATCCCAGCCTAATGGATTCAATGCTTGAGAAGAGGTCTTCCACATACTTGCTTTGATAAACACAACATGATTATATAATTAGAATATAGCCACAAGCCGCAATTAGCAGGGCTCCAAGCATTTGGGCATATAGGACATTGAAACTTAGCCATTAAGCCTCATGGCGTTTGGCATTAAGCCTTATGGTGTTTGGCACATACGGCTTAATGCCAAACGCCATGAGGCTTAATGCCAAACGCCATGAGGCTTAATGCCAAAACGCCATGAGGCTTAACACTTTGAGAGCCAGCCGTGTTTTCCTTTTTACCCCCTTGAATGCCCACATCCACTCCAATGTTAACGTTAATATCGCCTAATCTATGTTTTAAATTATGGCTATGTGTCTAATCTGCCCGTCGCTTATCAAAAACTCATTTTCCAGTCAACATTGTCGTAGCAGATTGTTTTTTTATCGCTTCATTTCCGTTTGATAGCATTTTGAAAATCACTTGTTTTCACGGAAAAAACAACACATTCTATGATAATCGCCTTTTACTGGAATATTCTAGAACGTTGTCATTTTTCGGCCTATTTATGAATCGTTTTCAAATAAACGCTAGATGATCGATAGTATATGTGTACGCATGCACGCTCGTGCCGCCAGTTGAAAATCGATTCTCCTATTTCCTGACCGCGAGCAGAAAACGAGTCTGATTATCCTAATACTGATAACATAGATTCCTTACCTGAGATCAGATGGTATCCAATTCTCAACTCTTCTATTTATACTCTACAATAATGTGTGTGAATATACGCCACCTTTATGTAGTCAAGACAATATAGATATGGGGCTTCAAACACTCATTAGTGTTCCTACAACATCATACACTATTTAAATGTTTATTCTAATTAGTGTATACTTGACCACACCGTGCACAGTTGTACAGCCCTGGCCTATTTTTTTTATTGTATAATTCTATTCTATTCTATTGATGCTTCTATTCTAATTTAGTTTATATTCCATCTTATTCCACCTTTTAATTGTATTCCACTGTAATTGTCTGTCCGTTAATGTTGCACCAAAAATGACCAAATACAATTCCCTGTATGTGAAAACTACTTGGCAAAAACATTTGTCAAAATGATGGCAATGGTCCAAGATAAATCTGTAGAGCACATTCAGCTGCATAGGTACAGTATATGACGTTTTGTGTTGATCTGAGATAGGGTATGGGAGTTTTTAAGCTTGACCCTTTGTCATAGTGCCACCATCGGGCTGACATGGGTGATTTGTAGTTCATGGGTGATTTGTAGCGCCCATAGGAACCCACCTACCGAATTTGGTTGATCTACTGTTGGTTTCTGAGCTTCAGACACTTAGCAGAGAAAACGAAGAATAATCCCACCAATAGGGTTCCAGCAGCTTGGACTCCAAATAAACATTCAAAGTGTCCCCGGGGGGGACTGTCTTCAGATGGATGTCAACGTGATCAAATCTAGCCTGCAAGGTATTTTTTTATTATATTAGATCACACCATGGTGTTATTAAAACCCCAGATTTAATCCAGCTGCAACTCGGAAACGAGGGTGCAAGATTCTGAGCTCACAGATTCTCCTCCAGCACAGTAAATAAGTAGGTCGCTGATCTGATACAGACGTTGCCAACGTGTTTTCTTCCAGTTACACTTCCTTCCTTTCCAATGTTTGGCCATTATACACTTTTCCTGTAGTGACCCAACGTAGCCACCCTTGCACCTTGCTCATGCCTCCTCTGCACAGTAACCCCTGTGTGTTTCCTCGTGCCTCCTCTCCACAGTCACCCCTGTGTGTTTCCTCATGCCTCCTCTGCACAGCCACCCCTGTGTGTTTCCTCATGCCTCCTCTCCACAGTCACCCCTGTGTGTTTCCTCGTGTCTCCTCTGCACAGCCACCCCTGTGTGTTTCCTCGTGCCTCCTCTCCACAGTCACCCCTGTGTGTTTCCTCGTGCCTCCTCTGCACAGTCACCCCTGTGTGTTTCCTCGTGCCTCCTCTGCACAGTCACCCCTGTGTGTTTCCTCGTGCCTCCTCTCCACAGTCACCCCTGTGTGTTTCCTCGTGCCTCCTCTGCACAGTCACCCCTGTGTGTTTCCTCGTGCCTCCTCTCCACAGTCACCCCTGTGTGTTTCCTCGTGCCTCCTCTCCACAGTCACCCCTGTGTGTTTCCTCGTGCCTCCTCTGCACAGTCACCCCTGTGTGTTTCCTCGTGCCTCCTCTCCACAGTCACCCCTGTGTGTTTCCTCGTGCCTCCTCTGCACAGCCACCCCTGTGTGTTTCCTCGTGCCTCCTCTGCACAGCCACCCCTGTGTGTTTCCTCGTGCCTCCTCTGCACAGCCACAGCTCGTCGCTCGCTAAGTAGCACCTCCCTCTGGGGCCCACGTCCTCTCCTGGGATACCCCGTTTCCTGATGGGGTAACATCACAGGAGTTCCCATTTCCCTCCATGACTGTCAAGCTAGATTAGCGTTGGATTTTGTCGAAGCCCCCGCGCTAACTGTGACTCAGTGGCTATAGCAATTAAAAGCTCGGCCGATGACCTTGATGAGCTGATGAGCTGCGAGAGGCTTTGCTGTGACCTCCGATAAGCCTGCTGAAGTGGCATTGCGGTTCTACCTGCATGTAACGGTGAATCGAAAAGGCTTTCACTTGAGACTTCTCCCACGACCGGGGACCTAGAGGCCTTTTCCAGACAGGCCAATTTAACGAAGCAAGGTCTTGATTAAAAGCAATATAATTGGCCTCCCTTTTTTAGGAGCCGGGATAATGAGTGGAATCAGATTGTCTCTGGCTGGAACAAAAGCCCTGCCAGACGGCGGTGGTTTCCTTCATGGTAGCGGTGGTGGTTGTGATGGTGGTGGTGCCGGGTGGCTAGGAAGGTCAAGGCGCCATACAGGCTTGGGGCAGCTCGCGGACGTTAAGCTAAGCTAAGCTAACGTTAGAAAGGCTGACTCGAGGGAGGCTAAAAGGGATTGTAGCAGACATCAGCAGCAGTTGTCCTATAAGCCGTTTGAGGAGAGAGGGATTGTTGTTCTCGCCTGGAACGCATGGGAATTTAGCGATTCAATGTCGTCGGTGTGATCTCATCCCCGTGCAAAGACGTTTTGTACACTCTTGCTGCCTGGCTGGAACAGTGGGAGATGCTGAGTCGCTCATTGTAGTTGTGTTTTCAAAATAATTCTTCTACTTTACTACTGATGGTAGCACAGCTTCTCATGCTAGGGGGTGAGTTCACCGACAGTGTGTTTTACACTAAGGGCAGGGGTGTAAAGTACTTGAGTAATTGTACTTTGTTACAATACTTAAGTACTGTTTTGGGGGATTTGTACTTTACTCAAGTATTATTAGGTTTGTATACTGTACTTCTACTTTTACTCAATTACATTTCAGAGAAAAAAAACATACTTTTTACTCCTTACATTTAAAATGCAGACCTACAAAATACAAATCTCGCAGGTCCAACCATTTTAATTAGTATATTTGTTTCTCTGGCCGAACTAACGTTAACGTTATTAATCCTGCGGCTGCACTTTATTTAAAAACAGCCAATCAATTCCCCATCAATGCAAAATTAACCCGCCCATACCCATGCTGATTGGTCCTTGTGCAAGACTAGAAAGCAGGGATATTTGATTAAACACCTGCTATCAGAAGAATAGACAGTCAGAAAAAAAGTTTTTACTTTAACTTTTTAGTACTTAAGTACATTTAAAAGTAGACACTTTTTTACTTTTATTCAAGTGTGTTTTTAGCCAGATACTCTGACTTGTACTTGAGTAAGAGTAAGGGTATGCATGTGTATGTATGTATGTCTGTCCGTGTGTGTGTGTGTGTGTGTGTGTGTGTGTGTGTGTGTGTGTGTGTGTGTGTGTGTGTGTGTGTGTGTGTGTGTGTGTGTGTGTGTGTGTGTGTGTGTGTGTGTGTGTGTGTGTGTGTGTGTGTGTGTGTGTGTGTGTGTGTGTGTGTGTGTGTGTGTGTCTGCACGCATGTGAGGCCTATTGTCTTACAGTACATGAGGCAGCACCATTGCTGCTTCATACTGGTGCTAACATGGCTACCAGCCAGGTGCTGAGGAGGTATCTTCCCCAATATATGTTGCTTCCAGAAAATCGAACATACTTCTCGTTATAGGAGCTAATCATTCATAGAGTATCAAACACTCTCCAAACCAAATAATATAAGTATTGGTCCTTAGTGTACAAAAGTGTACGTTCACACCAATAAAACAAATTGTCTATTGGCTGAGCTGCCTGGCATTCGTGTGACATCATGTCCGTGAATCAACCAGGAAACGGCTAATAGATGTGGTCGTCGTCGTCGGAAAATGTATAATAATAATCACAAGATACATTCAGTGGTGGATCTAACTAAATGGATTTATTTGAGACACATTTATGGAAAGTTCAAGACCGGACCATAAAGCTTCTGGAAGGGTTAGATTGACACGCGACGGCGCTTCCAATTCGTACGCCGATGGTCTACCAACAGCGAAACAAAGTGAGTCTCTCAGCCTCTGTGTTATGATTTTTATTTTTTATTATTATGATTTGAAAATGTAATGGTAGTGCTAATCACACCCGCCCATGGGTTGGGCGACCTCAGAGGGTTATAACATGTTGCAAAGCCCTGCTGCACAATCATACAGTTATAAACATGCACATCTGGGAGATGCCCAGTACAACCACAGTCAGTCGACAGTTTGACAGCCATTGAGAAGCAGCACTGAAGTGGTTGAATGGACTAGCATGACTGAATGTTTGTATATTCGTACAATAAATACATTAAATAAATTAAAATATTTTGTCATTTGCTATGCATGCATGCATCATTTCCTGTATGAGCATTATATTTGCATATTTGGCGGGAATGGCTGGCTACGCCTCCACCAATAGAAACTAGCAGTGCTTATGGAATGCTAATACATTGGGCGGCTGTTGCAATAAAGACGCCAGCAGGAAAAAGTATCAAATAATAGTATTTTTTTCTTAAACTAGGCAGACAACTAATTTACACAGTGAGAGAGGTTTATTCCTGTGTTCTGTTTTGTTCTTCTGAAGAAGTGTCTGGTGACGAGAGCAAATCTGCCCATGATTGTCCCTCGTCCACGGCACCTGCCAAGCTTTCAACTTAGCTATCGTACGGCACATCCCAGTTTCCCCTCCTCCTCCTCGTCCTCGTCCTCCTCCTCTTCCTCTTCCTCTTCCTCTTCCTCGTCCTCCTCCTCCTCCTCCTCCTCCTCCTCCTCCTCCTCCTCCTCCTCCGGTGGTGGAAATTAACCGACTAGACCATGAGCAAGCAGCCGTCCCCCCAGGCGTCTACTCCACTCCGTCGTTCCAAGATGTGGTTGATTACGTGGACAGTGCGGAGATGCTACAGGGTCAGTGTATTTTTTTGGTCATTCTATTTTACTTTCAGAAACAGAAATAATTTTTTTTTTTTTTTTTTTTAAATACAACAACAAATGTATTAATACATCAAATTATGTAAATGGTGATTTGATTTTCATTTCAAAATCCCAAATGAAAAACTGGAAATACGAGGCATTTTTTGTCTTCCGTGTCGGTGTCGGATACAGCAGATAGAACGTTTAAAAGCTCAGTGTATTTTTTTGGTCATTCTATTTTCCTTTCGGGAACAACAAATAAAAGAATGGAATGTCGATTTTATTAGATTTTCAAAATCAAAAATGCTAATTCTTTCTGGTCAGAAAGGTAGATACAACATTTTAAAAACTACTTGGTTTTCTTTTTCTTCTTTGTAAAAGAGAAAATTAAATAATAAGAAAACTAAAACTAAAAACAATATTCCAAAACCGGAAGTTGTCGTTGACAAGGACCAGGCCTCACATGTATCCAATGCAATGGGTCTCCAATGTGGTTAAATATACTGTACAATGAAAATAATGTTTTCAATCTTGTTTTTAACAGAAGGTATATTGCCATAAAAAGATGTTTAGAACTATTTAGAACTAAAGCCCTTTGATATCTATTCTCCATCAAGTAATTTCAAATATCCAATCTTCTTCCTCTGAAATATTACATAATACAAATGGGTTAGTCTGATTGGCCCATCAATCACATCTAGCTGAGAGGACACAGAGCTCCCAAAGGTTCTCACAGACACCATTCAGGACTTTGAGGAACCCATAGGTTCTTGAGCAAACCCAGGGGATCTTCGAGGAACTCCTGAGGAACTTCACATTTTGAACAGAAGGCCACGCCCCCTCAGCCCACTGAGAGTTGGCTGTGCCCAGAGAGGGTGCCCTGACACACTAATAAATAAAATTATACATCTGAAGCTGAAATATTAATACTCATGACATTAACACATTGGGTGCCAACGACGAGAAATCTCGTTGTTGGCCGCCATGCGTTGAGTGCCAATGACGAGAAATCTCGTTATTTAATCGTTATTTCTTTTATTAGCGATATCCATTCATTTTTCATCCATCCAGCATCACGTTATCATTTGGACTGGCTCTGAGCTCGAAAAGGACAAATACCGCCCCCTATCGTCTCCCGGATGGTATTGCACCCATTGGAATGGAGTCAATGGAAATGCATGAGAAAAAAAAACTCCGGGCTCCACATTTGACTTCTGAGCCATGTAACCTGAGACTATTGCATTCATTGAGGCAACCAAAAGCAGCGTGGATGATCTGTTGTGAGGTCTAACGTTGGATCAATAAACACGATCGATATTTGGAATGGCGATCAGGAATTGGATTAATCTTGGTAAGGACTTTATTTTACCAGTCTTGGGGTAATCAGATGTTTTTTCACAGATTTCACAACGTGTCTCATATGTGTGTATGTGTGTGTGCGTAACGTTAGCGCCAGGCAGGGCATAGATAATTGATTTTTCAGCCCGCTTCTCTAGCGTGCATAAGTACACATATACTATCGATAATCTAGCGTTTATTTGAAAACGATTCATAAATAGGCCGAAAAATGACAACGTGTTTTGTGTATTCCAGTAAAGGGCTATTTTCACGGATTTGTCTGGAATCACTAGAAATCTTCAAAACTATACTTGTATTCAAAACGGTATAAAACGGAAATGTACTGATGAAAAAACTATCCGTTTCGTACATGTTGACTGCAAGCAAGTCATTAATAAGTCATTATCTTAGCCACACCCATCACCAACAGGTGTATAAAATCATGCACACCGTCATGCAATCTCAGTAAGCAAATATTGGCTGTAGAATGGGCTGTACTGAAGAGCTCAGTGACTTTCAGTAAGGCAGCGTTATAGCATGCCACCTTTCAGTGAGGCAGCATCATAGCATGCCACCTTTCAGTGAGGCAGCATCATAGCATGGCATCTTTCAGTGAGGCAGCATCATAGCATGGCACCTTTCAGTGAGGCAGCATCATAGCATGGCACCTTTCAGTGAGGCAGCATCATAGCATGGCACCTTTCAGTGAGGCAGCGTCATAGCATGCCACCTTTCAGTGAGGCAGCATCATAGCATGCCACCTTTCAGTGAGGCAGCATCATAGCATGCCACCTTTCAGTGAGGCAGCATCATAGCATGCCACCTTTCAGTGAGGCAGCATCATAGCACTTTCGTCAGTAAGCGACATTTCTGTTCTACTAGAGCTGCCACGGTCAACTGTGCTGTTATTTGTGAAGTGGAAACAGCAACAGCTCAGCCACGATGTGGTCGACCACACAGGCTCACAGAGCTGGACCACAGGCTCACAGAGCTGGACCACAGGCTCACATAGCTGGACCACACAGGCTCACAGAGCTGCACTGCTGAAGCACAGCAAGCAACATCAGCACAATAACTGCTTTTCTACCTCTAGAAGCAACATCAGCACAATAACTGTTTTAACTACCTCTAGAAGCAACATCAGCACAATAACTGTTTTAACTACCTCTAGAAGCAACATCAGCACAATAACTGTTTTAACTACCTCTAGAAGCAACATCAGCACAAGAACTGTTTTAACTACATAGAAGCAACATCAGCAAAATTTTTTTTTTTTTTATCAAATCTTTTTATTTTCTTTCTTCAAACATGAAACAACAACAACAAGAATATCACAGTACAATAATAATAATAATAATAATAATAATAATAATAATAATAATAATAATAATAATAATAATAATAATAATAATAATAATAATAATAATAATAATAATAATAATAATAATACATAAAAAGATAACATAAGACATCAACTTAACACATCATGACAAGACACTAATTGAGACAGAATGCACAATGACCATCCCGTGCCCCCTCCATCCCCATACCCAGCTGCCATGGTTCCCAACCCTCGAGGACCCCGAATCCGGTCCCCCAGCGAGTCAAAGCATCAGCCTCTTTAACGCCACGACCCGCTGAGGTCCCGAACCGCGGGCCCCCCCCACCCCGAGCCCGTGACCATCCGGTCCCAACCTATTATACAAAGGACACCAGAGAACAATAACTGTTTTTCTAACTCAAGAAGCAACATCAGCACAAGTTGTTTTACAGGAGCTTCATGAAATGGATTTCCACAGACTTAGGCCCCGTTTAGACGAGCGTTTTGTGAACAGAAACCGCAAAAGTCATCTTGCGGTTTCACTTTTAATTTTACGTTTAGACAAGCGTTTTGGGATGGAATTCTGCGTGCAGACGACGCTGTAACGACTCGAGACGACGGAGCCCCACTGTTACACGATTGGCGCATATGTCACATGACGTGCTGTGAAGACCCGCCCTACTCTGCCTCTGATTCGCAGACTGTGGATGGGGAATGTGATTGCACCAAAGCAGAGTCACTCACAGACAGTGGGTCCACTCACGCCGCGGGACAGATTCTTGTGTATTTAACCCTTTCACTGCCACACGACAGCCGGTTGTGTGATAGTAAAGGGTTAACCTTCTGTCGTGTGGCAGTGAAAGGGTTAAAAGTACTGCCAATGTAGCCTTCAGGTGATCTCCGTTGATATAAGTCAGACATACTTGCTTTGTTTACGTCTCGGCTACTGGCGCATACCTGCTACCTGTGACGTAAGCAGTACGCGCGACCAGAGCCGTGACAAACCTTTCGTCATCGTTTTATCAGATTTATACGTTTTAACAGTTTAGACGAGAGCGCAAAGCTTTTGCGTTTCTAGGAATTCCACCCTGGAAGGTAGTCTCACTTTTTTGCGGTTTCACCCCGTAAAAACGCTGTTTCCGTATAAACGAAAGGCACATCCGAAAAAATATTTTTGCGGATTCACCTGCTAGCGTTTCCGTCTAAACGGGGCCTTAGTGTAACATCACCATGCTGCACCAATGCCAAGCATCGTCATTTCAGTAAAAGCCAAGGTATGGCAATTAGGGGGGGGGGGGGTGAAAGGGGGGTTTCACCCCCTTGGTGGATTTTTTTTTGTCAAATCAGTTGCGCAATAGTCACTTTTGGTGAGTTGTTTCTATACAATTCACTTATATGACATTTAGGTATGACACAGGACTACACAAGCATTTTTAGTATAGAAATGTGTCAACAGACTAAAGCAGGGAACCACAATATTTTGCATACAATTTATGCAGAATGTAATATCATAACTGTCTATTATTTTTCTTGCAATTGAGCCAATTTTCCTTAGGTACGGTTTTGAGGTGTGTGTTCAACAGAATGTAGTATCAAAAACACGTTCACAAAAAGTATGGGTTACTGAATGCTGAACTGCACTGTTATAATCACTAAGCCATTGTAAGACCTTACCTGTGTCCCTGTATCACTTGTCTCTGCTGCCCTTTGATTAAAAAACGTCTGTATGTCCATTTTCCTTTTTTTTTGGCATATTTGAGTTAGTAGTAAAAGTCACCTAGTAAAAGTGAGATAATTGACAATATCAAAACATGCTAGGGCTGTACCGAATAGTTCGAAGCTTCGTTCATAATGTTGACATTCAAATTCTAAATCAACATAAAAAAAAATGTAATTATAAAAAAAATAAAAAAATAATAATTTTATTTTTTATTTGCCAAGGTATGGCGAGTGCCATACCTTGCCATAACAAAATGACGCCCCTGCTTGTGGCTACTGGTGTAAAGCTCATGCTTCACCACCTGGCAGGCCGACAGATGGAGCAGTGTTCCAACACCTAGTGGAAAACCATCCCAGAGAAACCCACCCTTCACCTTAACCCACCTTCCACCTGTCCCACATTCACCATCCATTGCATTGGACGCAGTACATGAGATGCCTTGTCAATGACAATTATTTTTTTCAGAATATAACTTTTTTCATTTTTATTTATTAATTTAAATTGTTTTGTTTTACAAACGAGAAAAATAAAACCAAGTCCTTTTTAATTTTATATCTGCTATTTCTGATAAGGAAAACGATAAATGTCTGGTTTTCATTTGGGAATTTTGAAATGAGAATCAAATAGTTTTTGGAAAATTTGACATTTCTGTTTCTGAAAGGAAAATAGAATGACCAAAAAAATACACTGAGCATAAAGGACTTGATTTCTTTTTTTCCTTTATAAAACAGGAAATAAAATCTGAAAAAAGGAAAAGCTGAATATTCCTTCCAGAGGCAATTTGGAACTTGGTACAGTATAATGAGTGAATGTTGCAACTGAGGACAGTAGAGGATGGTTTCTGCATGCTATGCACTTTGGCATTCAGCAGTCCTGAGAAGAATCGGAGCATCAGAAATGCTATTCATAAGAGGACTATTGTATTCCGTTGTGTTACTGGACCCTGTGTGCTGCCTGCCTGTCTGAAGCTGCCCAGCTCGCTCGGAACACGGGCAGAATGTTTACCATGAGTCCTGGTAAGTCAGCTAAAGGCTAATGCATCCATTCCACTACTGGCAAGTATTTCATACGACTTCATACCAAAAATCCAACTAACCCTTTGACCACCCATAGCAGCGGCACATGAGATGTCTGGGCCTTTGTCAACGACAACTTCCGGTTTCAGAATTATGTTTTTGTTTTCTCTGTTTTACAAAGGAGAAAAAGAAAATCAAGTCCTTTTTAACTGTAGTATCTGTCATTTCTGACCAGGAATCAGATTTTTTTTTTTTTTTTTTTTTTTTTTTTTTTTTTTTTTTTTTTTAATATTTTGAAATATTTTGAAATGAAAATCAAATCACCATTTGTTTTCAACACTTCTTTCTGAAAGGAAAATATAATAACCAAAAAATACACTGATCCTAGAGCAGAGTGAAATACTGTCATGGCAGTAGCATCAGGGTGTCTAAGGTCGAATGCTTCATTGAACAAGTGCAACGAGAGCTTCCTCGCCTCGAAGACGGGATGAGTCCAGTCGTGGCTCCACAGTCCTTCTCTGTGGCAGGACAGAAGGCCCATCTGACCGCCCTAGCTTCAATGGTCCTCATTCTCGAACGGACATACGTGAAAGTTACCAAGGAATTCCTTCGTAACAAAATTTTACAAACTTATTCAGCGTTCTCGAATGGGTTTGTATTGTAAATTCGTTGTAGGATTTACGAACTCGAAAGTCGTAAATCGGACGTAAGTCGGACAGGCCGGTGTGCGCCCGTGTTTTCAACAGCTGTCTTTGGGAGAAGTCCTTGGGGATTGTGTCACTTCGATTCTACAGACATCTGCAGAATTAAATAATTATAATGATAATAAATACGACTATGTCTCGATGTATTGGCGCGCACCCGAGTTTATAACAACTGTCTGTGGGAGAAGTCCTTGGGGATTGCCGTCACTTTGATCTTACAGACATCCGCAGAATTAAATAATTATAATGATAATAAATACGACAATATTTGTATCATTAACAATCACTATTACGTATATAGGCTAGTCATGCCTCAACGGACCATGTCTGAAAGTAAATAAAGTATATCAAAAAGCAGGGTAGCCGGACCAGCACTCACAGGTTCAATGTTTTTTAATGGCAGCCTGAATAAATAGCAGACATGTTTCGGACAATGTCCTTCTTCAGTGATATGGCTAGCTGTAAATAATAAATGAAAGTAAATAAATAAATAAGAACTGTACCCAATCGCGTATACCATCCATATACCACCTTGTTCTCCATTATATTATTTATTGTTGGTTTTATTAGCATTTCTTTACATTGCTTATTGTATACATGTAAGAGCCAGTGAAGAAACATTCCAACAAGCGCTTCCATCACCACCGCGGTCCTCTCTTGGCTGTTAGTGAACCTCTCCTGGCTATTAGCGACCCTCTCCTGGCTGTCCAGCATTACCTGGACCTCAACAGCCTGCTGTCCAAGTCCGACAGCAATTAATTGCACGGATGTAGGATGAATAAAGCCTTTAAACATGAATTAGATTTACTTGATGTTGTCACTATTATTAGATACAATTTACAATTTCTCTCAAAGAATATGTGTGGCAGCGCTGGTGGACGGGGGGGGCAGCAAATTTGATTTGATTAAAATGTATTGTCATCATACAGCAAGTACACCGCAGCCCCCCGCCCACCAGCTGTGCCACGCATGCCCGTGCCCGTGACAACACGGTCCAGGCGATGCTGGACAGCCAGGAGAGGGTCTCCAACAGCCTGGAGAGGTTCGCTAACAGCCAGGAGAGGACCACGGTGGTGGTGGAAGTGCTTGCGTCCACCCTGGCCCAAATAAAACGCACAATTACAAAAAAGAAAGATATACCCAGTTTAATCACCTGTGCATTGTATGTTACTATTGCACTTTACTGTTGCATTTGCACTCTGGTTGGATGTTGTATTGTACTTGTGCTGTATAATGACAATACATTTGAATCTAATCTCATTTTGATCAGTTGCAAATCGCTTCCGCGCTACCTGTTGAATATTTCCCCCATAAGGGTCAGCAGCACAAAGCAGATGCAATGGATAGCCTCTCCTTATAAGGAGCTGCCGGGTGTTCCTGTATGCAAATGAAGGTGTACGAGAACACGCTTCCAGTTTAAGAACAAGTTGAAGTTTTTCATTCATGGGAACCCAGCTGTGATGATTTTTGGCCACTTACGGAGACCGTTTCACGCGTTCAGGAATCCAGAGGAGTATTTTCGTAAACGTGTTAGTAAGAACTTTTTACCAAGATATTTACAAAGGTACTTACGAACACATTCGAGAATGAGGACCAATGATGAAATTCTCCGCCGCATGTCGGGCGCGGCAGCGCGCACCGCTGGTTCACTGGCTTCTTATCTGGAGTTTGTCAAGAAGGACGATGTCACGGACGTGTGCTCCTCCCCCTACGAAGGTTTTAACACAGTTCTCCTGGGTTGTGGCAGTCATCCAGCAACATTATTTCTCATCATCATAGAAACAAGAGGCCAAGGCAGAGCGCCACCTGCTGTTCAGAGCCATTTCCTACAACTCCCTGGTCGGTGAAAACTGGCACAAGATGATGGAAAATCTAGTCAAGGCAGAGAAGGATAAGAAATGCCTCATACCCCGTCTCCTCCCATTCAAGAACCAGGAGCAAATGGCTAAGCAGCGCAGCAAGCATTGCCCAAGGCATGGGCTAAAGGCGCTACGCTTCTGCCTCGGTGGGCGCACTCTGCCCTGGGCCGCTCCACCTGCTTCCCGCTTCCATGGATGGAGAACGGGGCCTGCAGAGCTCCGCAGTGCAAGCTGGCACCGACGTGGGCACAGCTGGCAGTGGAAGGAGCATCCACATATGCTGCTGATGCGGTTAATGTTGCTCATGTGAATAAAGAGTAGAACATTATGCACCGTATTCCCACCACCTCCTCCAGGAAAGGGAACTAGTCATCATAACCTCCCCCCTCCTCACATACACACAGTCAGAGTCCAAGGTGTCTCCCCTGTCGCTCTCTGTCTACGTCCATGGCGGCTAAACCTGCTATCACACACAAGCGTCAATCAACTCCCCTCTGGCGCCGTGTTCCTCCCGTGGTGGAAGCGGTCTGGCGCGTTCTTTCCAATGTTTTGCCAGAACTTATTATGATAGCAGGGCGGTCACACACAAACCTTGCCCTTCACCATCTGGGCATCAGAATGTATTTGTATCTGGTCGACTGGATTGTTCTGGAGTAATCAGAAGAGCAGGTGTTAGTGGTGCGCTTTTCCATTTTGGAGAACCTCGTCTCCAAAGTGGGATTGGCCATGGATTGGAAGGCGAGTGCTCTGCAGGTGGGAATCAGTGAGACGTGGTGCACCCAGGTTCAACATTTGATTTGATTTTGATTTGATTTGATTAGGGATCCCCATTAGCTGGTGCCATAGCAACCAGCTAGTCTTCCTGGGGTCCACACACAAAAAAACAAAAACAAAATTATTAAAAGTCACACAATGCATAATGAAACTACTGTAACAATTAAGATAGCTAAAATTACATTACAGTGTCAAACAAAAACAAAAAATTACTTTACAGTGTTAAAAACAATTTAAAAACAATTTAAGATTCTTTTTTAAAGTGAATCTACTGTAAATGCAGCAGAGGTTTTGAGGCAGGTTATTCCAAAGAGTTAATGCTCTACAAATAAAAGATCTCCTTAAAGCGTTGGTTTTAGGACCTGGCAATTCAAGCTGCCCACTACTGGAACCTCTAGTGTAATGCTCATGCACAGTATTACTAAAAACAATCTGATTATGTATAAAAACAGGAGTTTTACTGCTCATGACCAACTTCATCACAGTCAATAATGAAACACCCCCACCACCCCAATAACAGCCTGTTTCAGCTGCTGAGGTCAGGCAGACGCCTGCGAACCCCAGCTACTAGGACAGAGAGGCTTAGGCTCAGCTTCTTCCCCCAGGCCATCAGAGTCTTGAACAATGAACATTGAGTACCACAGAACACTGAACTATCCACACATAAGCACACATGAGCACACACACGACACGCACGATGTGCACGCTCACACACTAGCAGCCACTTTGACACTTTAACATGAGCGGGCACACACTCATGCCGCACACACCCACACTTATTGCCAAAAGGAAAGGCCACTTTAAACTAGTATTAGCAACAGTAACAGTGTATTGCACAACCAAAGCTACCTAGCATGTCCTATATACTCTGTAAATAACTATGTACAAATGCCGAGATGTCACACCGTGTTGCATGTTACCTGTTATTGCACAATGTTTTTTGTATTGGATTCTATTATATGTTGTACCACTGTATTGCACATCGTTGCGGGCAAGACCACCCGCATTTCATTGTATACTCGTATGCCGTGACAAATAAAACTCTTGACTTGACATGTCTAGGCACCTGCTAAACACCATGGCGGCGGCCCAACTGGTGCCGTGTCCGACTCTGTTAGACACGAGACGCCATTAGTCTTGGTTCAGCTGACTCGGAGTGGAACTGGTCCTTCAGCAGAGAGTCACTGGCAAGTTTTCAAGAGACCCGTCGTACTGGAGAAAGGCGGGGGTCCCTGCGGGCAGAGGGGAAATATTCATGCCAGTATGCACAGATGTGTCTCTGACAGGTTGTGGGGTCACTGCCTCTCACTGCAACATCACCCGTCTGGCATGATCCATCAATCCATCTGGTGTTACAGAAATCATGATATCATGAATCATGAAAAAATTAAAGATTCTGACAAATGTCTTTCCTTGTTAAAAGGAGACAGTACAGTAAGCTGGCAGTGAAGGTGTTCACTCCCCCTCATTACACAGGGATGGGGTGCAACTATGGCAATGGTCAACGCTGAACCATGGCTCGTGGAGAGCTGTGCCTTTCCTCCTCCCCATCTGATAGGCCAGTTTATCAACAGTCAAAGAGGAGAAGCTGTCAGCACTCCAATTGGCTATGGGCCGCCATTACGCCGCCTGGTCCAGGGACTCGACACAGCTGCTAACCAGCCCCCCCCCCCCCCCCCCCCCCCTCGGCCGGCTCCCCGGTTCAAGGGGGAAATATCGTGGGGGGGGGGGGGGGGGGGGGTGGCAGACTCTCCAGAGATGCCCGTTCTAAAAGGACCACTTCTAGTCCGGCCTGTGAGAGGCAAAGGCCAATTAGCTACGGGTTATCAGCCTGCATTGCTCCACTGCGCCAGAGCTGATCCAACCTCAAAAGCCTGTGCATCGCGTTTGGCTTTTGTTTCCGAGGTGGTGTGAGGAGGAAAGAGCGAATCCCCTGTCATGTCAGGTGAACCACATTCTCGCATAATTTGCAGGAGCTATACGCTTGCGCCGTCTCCTCCTGTTATGAAGGGGTTGGTGATAAATGTATCTTTAATCACCTGTTTGTTAAGAGGATTTTGCCAGGGCGGAAGGAGGAGGAGGAGGCGGGTCCAAATGGGACCTGTCCATGGTGCTGAAAGCCATGTCTTTATGGTGCATGAAGACATACCCCTCCTACGGTCACCTCAAAAGACCAAAAAGACACCAAAAAAGTGAGCGACTTACAGTATGTACTCGGTCTCCACTGATAACACAATGATCAATGATGACTTGCATTGTGTTACATTTTGGAACCCTTAACCAGCGTTTGTACCTGAGAACATGAATGGTTCTTATACAGTAAGTTAAGGGTTATGACCCTAATGGATGCTTTTCTGCTTCCTCCGCATAAAGATGAGGAGTACAGGAGGAAGCACACACACACACACACACACACACACACACACACACACACACACACACACACACACACACACACACACCCTCACTCACATACACATACATGCACATGCACCACATCGTGCACAATTGTAAAATGTATACCGATCTTATTTTATAATTCCATTATATTCTATTGTGCTTCTATTTTAGTTTACATTTCATTTTATTTTATTCTACCGTAATTTTCTGTTCATTAATGTCGCACCAAAACCGACCAAATCAAATTCCTTGTATGTGTAAACAACTTGGAAATAAAGACCTTTCTGATTCTGATTCTGATTCAACAGAAAGAGGGAATTTGGGAATGGAGGAATGGATGTAACCCAGTCAGCTGTGAACAATAAGTTATAGCACTACTACATACTGTTTTTGTGGATTTATAGTAGGTATGTACAGTAACCTTGGTATCCCCACGTAGAGACCCTCTCCCAAGCTACAGTACACCATAAAAACATCACTCGCCCAAAAAAAGTAGGACAGACCCCAGCATCTCTACCTCCAGGAGCAGCAGGTGAGAATGGGAACCCATAAATCTCCACCCCTCCACCCCCCCACCCCCCCGCCCCACTCATAACCTACAGGCTGGAAATTAATTCCCCCCAGAAGCTGGGCTCCTCAGTGCAAGAGGAGTGAGAATATATACATTTGGGGGAGAGAGAGGGCTTATTTCATATGGAATGTAGGCTGAAGTATAGAGGTTTCTCTCATCTGCTCATTTCTCTCACTCTAATTACTGATAACATATATCTTGTATTGTATGGTTTGTATAAACAGAATATACATTGTGTACTATGTATACCGGTAGTCTATAGTTTAGTTTATAGTTTTAGTTTATAGTTATAGTTTATTTCTACAGTTAGTATAGTATAGTTTGTATAGATAGAATATATAACATACATATATATATATATATATATGTTGTGTATTATGTTTAATTGATAGTTTATAGTTCTAGTTAGTTTATAGTTTATTTATAGCTTATTTAGTTTATAGTTATAGTTTACATGTATAGCTATAGTTATAGTTTGTACAGAATATATCTATGTATTATGTTTACAAATCTACTACGGTTGAGGAGCCGGGGGAAATCAAGCATCACGTTTTTCTGAATGTATGTACATTTAAAAAAGCTGTGACAATAAAATTATTTGAATCTTAATCTGGATCTGAAGGCTCTTCACATGGCGGAATAGAACACCCGTCTGGAAAGGGCAAAAGAGCATGCAATGCTTGACCTTTATGATTATTGTGATGATAACAATGATAATACATCGACTTCTATAGCATTTTTCAGGGAACCAAAATATGTGTTACACAGTGGGATTACAAAAAACAAGTAAAAACAACATGATGATTATTGATTATCAGTCCTCTTCCTCAGGGGTGGGTATTGTGACAGGAAACTACAGCATTCACCCACTTCAACCAATACCTATTAGATAACAATGTTACAGTACAGTAAAAGAAGATCGGATAGTAGCTTGAACACAATGACATAAATCCCACAGAGACAACATTGTCTTAATAATAGGCTTTCAAGCATTAAGACAATAAGCTATGCTTAATCATAATGCTTGTGGGGGTTAGTAGCCAAACACAGAGGATATTCAAGTGCTGTTGCAGAGGAAAATATGCAATATTATACAGCACCACGGTCTGCCCCACTTTCCAACCCTTGCTGTCACTCAAACAGTACCCGTTTTGCAGAGATAACCCATTTTCTGTGCCTCAAACAAAAGATGTGTTATGGTTTGTAATGCGACCCCAATTGCACGACACAGACAGGTAATCAGAGTTAGCCAAAAACAGGGCATTATTTATTTAATACAAAAAAAGTGGCACTCAGCCTTTAAGGGGGTAAAAACATCAAACGTCCATGAACACAAAAAAGGCGGCACTGTGCCTTTAACGGGCTAACAGGCTGGGAAAAAGTAACAGGATCTTCTTCGTCCCTACAACCGAGTAGGGCTCTGCGGCTCGGCTCTGCCAAGGAATCCTCCTCCTCCAGACCAGACGCTGCCCACGGGCAACGCAGCACACAGGGGGTCCGAGGGGAACGGGATGAGAACACGCCATCCTCCCGTGGAGTAATAGGGAGCGATGGCGAGCCTCACCCCAGGAACCAGGACCACGAAGAGGGAGTTGGGAAGTAGCCGGCTTGACGTCTGGAGTGGGAACACTGGAATCCTCCCGTAGAGTATTAGAGAGCGAAGGCGGTGTCCCACTCTAGGAAAACGGCGACAGGTGGTGACGGGGGGCACGTCGTCTCACGCCGGAGACGCGGCAGTAGAACACAGGGGTCCGAGGGGAGCGGGGTGAGAACACGGCCATCCTCCCGTGGAGTAATAGGGAGCGATGGCGAGCCTCACCCCAGGAACGGGGATCACGAAGAGGGAGCTGGGAAGTAGCCGGCTTGACGTCTGGAGTGGGAACACTGGAATCCTCCCGTAGAGTATTAGAGAGCGAAGGCGGTGTCCCACTCCAGGCAAACGGCGACAGGTGGTGACGGGGGGCACGTCGTCTCACGCCGGAGACGTGGCAGGTGATGGTAGCAACAAGAACGACCCGACAAGGAGTGGAGGGGAGTCTGCAATACAAGTACTCTCCCGAGCTGATCGCAAACTCCCAACAGGTGCGTGAAGGTGAAAAACGGCACGCCCCCTCGTTAGGCTGCGTGCAGGATTCCTCACAAGATGTTTGATTTTGCACACTCACAATTCCCTGACCTTTGACTCCCATTGAACGTAGCGGCCTCTTTGTTGGACCGTGAGGCGACACAGTAACTCCGGTGATTTTGTCAGATAATTGCAGGCTAAAAAACTGAGAAATCTGTTCTCCCCTATTATCAGCGTAATTAACACGTCCCTGCACATACCGAGTAAACCTCTCTCATGAGCGTGGCAGTGATCAACAATAATGATACAGAAACAAATACTGTCACCGCACACGCTCCCGTACACACACACACACACACACACACACACACACACACACACACACACACACACACACACACACACACACACACACACACACACACACGTATTAACAAGCGGTATCCTGCGGTTTAAATAGGGGAAAACAAGCACTTTGCAAATAAGATAAAATGCAAACGAAAACTGTTCTAATTCCCCACAGATTAATTTCAAGGGCTTGTTTGTCGCACAAACCAATACTTTGTCTCTGAAACTCCCTGCTATGTAATGCTGCAGTAGAACCGTGTCTCTGTGATGTGGTAGAACTAGGGCTCAGTGATGGTGGAACGAACTGCCCACCACAGTTAGGACAGCCGAAACCCGTCCAATCTTTCGCCGTCGACTAAAGACGCACTTCTTCAACCATTATCTAAAATGAAAAAAATAAAAATAATAATAATAATCTAACCCTAACTAACCTTATTGTCATGCACTTGTCCTAATAATTAAAAATAAAACAGGGTTAGTCCAAGACACGAGGAATACTAATTGCTAAGATTTGTAAATAGACTTCTTGGTAAAACTAACCACAAGTGATCAGTATGAACAAGCACTGAACTTGGCTGGCGGGCTCTTTATGCTGCCGGTGCTTCTCCCTCCGCGTGCGTCCCCGCGTCTGATTAGACTCGATGAGTTGGGACGAGGTGGGAGTCACAACAGTATACATGGAAAATCATCTCAGAATATAGAAGCCAGCCCTCATTTATCAACAATTCTTAGAAAGTGTTCTATCTTTGTTCTTAAGCACATCATTTAGAATGTGTGTACGCACAAAAAAAACGGGATTTATCACACGTGCGTACACAGGTCGTACGCACACCTGTCTTGATAAATATCACTTTGATCCTACGCTGCAGCTCGTGCACGGTTTTACGTATTTGCATACCAGAACCGCCCCGATTATCCATATATGGTAATAGGACACCCCCAAGGGATGTGAAATAATGGACTGACCCGAGCGAACTCTGAGAGATTGTTCACAGAGGCGCTGCCCGAACCAAGAAGACACAACCGGACAACCCGTGTTATGGGATAATAAATAAAATGCTGGCAGACTTGTACATGGTGATGTCAGATATCAACGACTCCCTAAGACCATTGCTGCAATTCTGCCTGGACAGCTCAAAATACTAATAAAGACCGTTCGTTAACCACTGTCTATTTGGCGCGTTGGTGTGTCATTATTATAACCATGCTGGAATATGGATTGGCTACTGGGTATAATATGATGTGTGTAGAGGCATATGATA
>NC_140166.1:205780632-205812969 GCF_963971535.1 Notolepis coatsorum
CTTAATCCTATTAACTTGTACATTTAGTTGCTACGTTGTGATGCTACACACACACACACACACACACACACACACACACACACACACACACACACACACACACACACACACACACACACACACACACACACACACACACAAATTCAAAAGCCAATTTCGATTTTAGCCAGATTACATTTTTGATTTCATCCTCCCATGTATTGTGATGTAAAAAAAAAATTTCTACCCCATTACTGTTACCCCATTACCCAGCACAAATATACTGATCTCAGGCCTGTAGAAGAAGTCCCTCTGCTCTTTCCTCCGGGCACCTTTGCAGAGTCAGAAGGACTGGCTGGGGAAATCATCACGCATCGTTACTCTTTAAAGGGCCGCTCTCACGCTGAAAAGGGCATTGGTGCTGACATGATGAATAAAGTCTGGTATGGTGGAAATAATCCTATTTAATACTCCAAAGCAGGGGTCACTTTTTAGAGCAGGTGAATAAGCCAATAGTTCAAACAAGCAGGCTGCTTAGGGGAACATATGTTATGTGAGGATAATATGCTATACATCAGTTAATTTTCGCAGCTGTGTTTTGTCTAAAATGCATATACATTTTTGTAATTTTGTCAATTCTGATTTTTAAATTTTTTTTTTGAAATCATTACATTAACCATTCATCAAGCAATGTGCATTTCATGATACAGTGTGAAGGCACTGGAACATCCAGGAAGGTTGACTCAAGTTGGAATGAAGTGCAGTGTGCTGGAATAAAGCCATCAAGGAGCACTCTTCTATCCACTTTCAGCCAATTTCATGGCACATGGTGTTATAAATCTGTCCGTGAAGAGAATATATTGTTGTTGTTGTTGTTTTTTTATTGTTGTTCCTGGCCCAAAAAAGAGACTATACAGTACATTAAAATGTTTGGTCCAAAAAAGTTAGCAAATTGTAGAAACTGCTATCATGGGTTAATGGGTGTCGACGTTTTTAAGATTTAGTTTTTTTCTCACAGCTAATTACTGAAGCACAATACAGTTAGCCCGTTTTCTTTATTATGGGTTTAATTAATTATTGTCTATTTTTTATTCCACACTCTGATTGCTAATTTGCCGGAGCAATAATAATAACAGGAAGAAGAAGAACACATGTTTCTATCTGTGTCCTTACAAACGACAAGATGAAAGGAATATATTTTGGCTGTTAACTGTACTTCATGAAGGGTATTTTGATTGGACGTATATGAAATATTCATGTAAAGTTCACTCAAGAGTTGCGAGTTGAGACACCTAGAGACATGAGGAGCTGTCTTGGTGCGGCTTGCAGAAGAGGAGACACGAGGAGCTGTCTTGGTGCGGCTTGCAGAAGAGGAGACATGAGGAGCTGTCTTGGTACGGCTTGCAGAAGAGGAGACATGAGGAGCTGTCTTGGTGCGGCTTGCAGAAGAGGAGACATGAGGGGCTGTCTTGGTGCGGCTTGCAGAAGAGGAGACATGAGGAGCTGTCTTGGTGCGGCTTGCAGAAGAGGAGACATGAGGAGCTGTCTTGGTGCGGCTAGCAGAAGAGGAGACATGAGGAGCTGTCTTGGTGCGGCTTGCAGAAGAGGATACATGAGGAGCTGTCTTGGTGCGGCTAGCAGAAGAGGAGACATGAGGAGCTGTCTTGGTGCGGCTTGCAGAAGAGGAGACATGAGGAGCTGTCTTGGTGCGGCTTGCAGAAGAGGAGACATGAGGAGCTGTCTTGGTGCGGCTTGCAGAAGAGGAGACATGAGGAGCTGTCTTGGTGCGGCTTGCAGGAGAGGAGTCATGAGGAGCTGTCTTGGTGCGGCTTGCAGAAGAGGAGACACGAGGAGCTGTCTCGGTGCGGCTTGCAGAAGAGGAGACATGAGGAGCTGTCTTGGTGCGGCTTGCAGAAGATGAGACATGAGGAGCTGTCTTGGTGCGGCTTGCAGAAGAGGAGACATGAGGAGCTGTCTTGGTGCGGCTTGCAGAAGAGGAGACACGAGGAGCTGTCTTGGTGCGGCTTGCAGAAGAGGAGACATGAGGAGCTGTCTTGGTGCGGCTAGCAGAAGAGGAGACATGAGGAGCTGTCTTGGTGCGGCTTGCAGAAGAGGAGACATGAGGAGCTGTCTTGGTACGGCTTGCAGAAGATGAGACATGAGGAGCTCTTGAGATAAAGATGACATGTCCGTGCCGAAGCATATAGCAGCAGCGGGTAGCAGCACCTCCTTATTACCAGCCTGAGAGAGAACTCCACAGTTCAAGGTCAGGGAAAAGGATGTGGACACAATTGGGTGCAGCGGTGCATTGAGACGTGGTTCTACTCAAGACATTGAAAATGACTTTTCTAAATTGACTCTACACTTATTCTCAAAATGGTCTTTAAATCTTAAGTACTTGGTCTCACCAAAGGATCATATTCACTTAATTTCCTTCATGTCTATGTCCTGTTTATAGACATTGACCCCCCTTTGGCAATGGGCTTTCTTTATCGAGAACTTATCCTTAGGGCACATATATCTTTATTATTAAATCGAGCACGTATCCTTATCCTTAGGGCACAAGTACTTTCTATTATTAAGTATTTTCATATAGAACCTTCATTTACAGTATATAAAAAATTAAATCATAAAAAGCATTCAGCACATCATCATTAATCCACCGGTATGATTTGTAATACGGCGGCATCACCTCAACAAAACAATGCACTAGAAATAAAGTTCAAGTTCAAGTTCAAGTTTCAAGTTTTGTTTTATTTGTCACATATAAGGTACATGTACAGTATAGTGAAATGCTTGGTTCTGTATGACCCTCCTGAGATTGTGTTTTATAAAACAGTAAAATATATTAGGGCTGTCAATTTATCGCGTTAATTAGATTAATTAATTACACAGCAAATTATTGCGTTATGAAAATTTACTAAAAATGTATTTAAAATTATTTAAAAAAAATGTATATATTTTTTTTTTATCTCATTCATTCCATAAGAACGTAGACTACACATTTACAGACTTTTTTTTAATAAGGCCCATTTGCATGTTCTTGGTATCTGATTCTAGGGACATCTATGGATCTCAGGGAAAGTATTCCCAGTGTCAGAAATACTGTGTCTGTTACTAGGCTTGAGTAAATAGTAATGAACCAAATGAGAATATCAATAATATTTTTTTTTATCTTTGACTGTGAATAACACCATGCTAAAATTTACCAGACCTGAAAAATCTAAGCAAATTAATAAATGGAAGATGATTAAACAGAAGGTTTTGTAGATACAGTACTGAATTCTGCCATCCGGACACATGCAATTTGAAATATGATTATAGAATATAGAATATCAGGCATAAAATGGTTATGCGATTAAAATGCGATTAATTTGATTAATTAATTACAAATGCTGTAATTAATTAGATACATTTTTTTAATCGCCTGACAGCACTAAAATATATATATACAAAATATACAAAACTAAAATATACAAAATGCAAAAATTCACAAAGGCTTGCCCTGTCCCTGTCTTTCAAAACAAAAGCTTTGTTCAAACTGAAGAATCCCAACTGTCCCATATCGTTCCACCGTGATCATATGATTCCTCTTTCGTCAGTCCTGTCCTCACCCTTCAGGTGAGCGTCTCCAGGGTCCAACCTCTCTTGTCTCACGTCGTCTCTCTCTACCTGCTCCTCTCCCCGGCCCGGTTTCTCCTCCAGAATGCTACAGTAACGTGTCAATTAAAACCTATCCTACAGCCATAGCCAGTACAACTTTAACCTTTAGGAGAGTTGGGAATGACAGACGGAGGCTTGTCTCGTCGGGAGACACCCGGCAGTATTGATAGAAAAATAACAGCTGGCCAGCAGTCTATTACTTATTAATCCCTCTCCATCCTCCTGACACCTAAATCTAATTACGAGGTATGGCACAGGGCCCTAACAAAAATCACATAATGAGGAAAACACTTTAATCGCCAGGCTTCCTCCTCCATCATTAACAACAATGTAATAATATCATTGTAATATTTTCTTTCAATTAAAGGCTCTAACAGTAAGTCTGCCATCTACGAGAGAGGAATCGCTAATGCGTTGAAGATTGAAATGATCACACTTGGTAATACTGAGCTGTTGGCCTCTTTCACTTCAGGCTGGAGCCTTTCTAAAAGGCTTTAGCTTCAGCAACGTTATTGTATGAGGGGGAGAAATGTACTCGAGAACCCCCGAGGTACATAGCTCTTCAAAAGAGTCGCCGTTTGTTCTCATCTCCAAGTATTTGCAGAACATACTATGCCCAAAATTGAGAACGGGCAGAATAGTAGACGGGAGCTCTCCAGTCTGGCAGAGGGTGTGTGTTGGTAACAAACCAGGCTGGCAGAGGGCGTGTGTTGGTAATGAACCAGGCTGGCAGAAGGTGTGTGTTGGTAATGAACCAGGCTGGCAGAAGGCGTGTGTTGGTAATGAACCAGGCTGGCAGAGGGCGTGTGTTGGTAATGAACCAGGCTGGCAGAGGGCGTGTTTTGGTAACGAACCAGGCTGGCAGAGGGCGTGTTTTGGTAACGAACCAGGCTGGCAGAGGGCGTGTGTTGGTAATGAACCAGGCTGGCAGAGGGCGTGTGTTGGTAATGAACCAGGCTGGCAGAGGGCGTGTGTTGGTAACGAACCAGGCTGGCAGAGGGCGTGTGTTGGTAACGAACCAGGCTGGCAGAGGGCGTGTGTTGGTAACGAACCAGGCTGGCAGAGGGTGTGTGTTGGTAATGAACCAGGCTGGCAGAAGATGTGTGTTGGTAATGAACCAGGCTGGCAGAGGGTGTGTGTTGGTAACGAACCAGGCTGGCAGAGGGCGTGTGTTGGTAATGAACCAGGCTGGCAGAGGGCGTGTGTTGGTAATGAACCAGGCTGGCAGAGGGTGTGTGTTGGTAACGAACCAGGCTGGCAGAGGGCGTGTGTTGGTAATGAACCAGGCTGGCAGAGGGTGTGTGTTGGTAATGAACCAGGCTGGCAGAGGGCGTGTGTTGGTAATGAACCAGGCTGGCAGAGGGCGTGTGTTGGTAATGAACCAGGCTGGCAGAGGGCGTGTGTTGGTAATGAACCAGGCTGGCAGAGGGCGGGTGTTGGTAATGAACCAGGCTGGCAGAGGGCGTGTGTTGGTAATGAACCAGGCTGGCAGAAGATGTGTGTTGGTAACAAACCAGGCTGGCAGAGGGTGTGTGTTGGTAATGAACCAGGCTGGCAGAGGGTGTGTGTTGGTAATGAACCAGGCTGGCAGAGGGTGTGTGTTGGTAATGAACCAGGCTGGCAGAGGGTGTGTGTTGGTAATGAACCAGGCTGGCAGAGGGCGTGTGTTGGTAATGAACCAGGCTGGCAGAGGGTGTGTGTTGGTAATGAACCAGGCAGGCAGAGGGTGTGTGTTGGTAATGAACCAGGCTGGCAGAGGGCGTGTGTTGGTAATGAACCAGGCTGGCAGAGGGCGTGTGTTGGTAATGAACCAGGCTGGCAGAGGGCGTGTGTTGGTAACGAACCAGGCTGGCAGAGGGCGTGTGTTGGTAACGAACCAGGCTGGCAGAGGGCGTGTGTTGGTAACGAACCAGGCTGGCAGAGGGCGTGTGTTGGTAACGAACCAGGCTGGCAGAGGGCGTGTGTTGGTAACGAACCAGGCTGGCAGAGGGTGTGTGTTGGTAATGAACCAGGCTGGCAGAGGGCGTGTGTTGGTAATGAACCAGGCTGGCAGAGGGCGGGTGTTGGTAACGAACCAGGCTGGCAGAGGGCGGGTGTTGGTAACGAACCAGGCTGGCAGAGGGCGTGTGTTGGTAATGAACCAGGCTGGCAGAGGGCGTGTGTTGGTAACGAACCAGGCTGGCAGAGGGCGTGTGTTGGTAATGAACCAGGCTGGCAGAGGGCGTGTGTTGGTAACGAACCAGGCTGGCAGAGGGCGTGTGTTGGTAATGAACCAGGCTGGCAGAGGGCGTGTGTTGGTAATGAACCAGGCTGGCAGAGGGCGTGTGTTGGTAACGAACCAGAGGCTGCGTGGCATGATTACGTCTCACAGCTCCTTGTGTAATCAGCACCGCTGCTTCCAACTAATCTAGCCTGCGAGGAGCGGTCATGATGAACTCCTCCACGTGGCTGAAGAGGAGGGCAGGCTGACATTTAGACAGGGAAGGGATGCACCATGACAGTAACTTGCCCCCCCCCCCCACTGTGAGTGAGCGACAGTAACATTAGAAGACCAATCCCAAATCGTATCTCCCTTCTGATGTGTAGAATACTCCTTAGGTGACTGTAACATTAGGAAACAGATCCCAAATCGTATCTCCCTTCTGATGTGTAGAATACTCCTTAGGCGACAGTAACATTAGGAAACAGATCCCAAATCGTATCTCCCTTCTGATGTGTAGAATACTCCTTAGGTGACTGTAACATTAGGAAACAGATCCCAAATCGTATCTCCCTTCTGATGTGTAGAATACTCCTTAGGCGACAGTAACATTAGGAGACAGATCCCAAATCGTATCTCCCTTCTGATGTGTAGAATACTCCTTAGGTGACTGTAACATTAGGAAACAGATCCCAAATCGTATCTCCCTTCTGATGTGTAGAATACTCCTTAGGTGACAGTAACATTAGGAGACAGATCCCAAATCGTAACTCCCTTCTGATGTAGAATACTTCCTAGGCTCATTGTGTAGTCGTGTGATTCCCTCCCTCTCGTTATGAACAGTCTTTCACTGATGCCAGATTAAAAGTAGGATATAAATTCCAGCAGGTCTGATGATTGTGTTTCAGTGGTGAGACAATGGACTGCAATTGGGGAACAGGGAAAGGGCCGCTTTGGTTTAAAAATAGGCTCTTGAATTGGCTTTGAAGCAACCTAGACGTGCCGATCGATGGCCTAGCCTCTGTTCCAGACCTGTGGGAGGGGGGGGGGGGGGGGGGGGGGCATGCCTGGGAATCCCTGAGAATCTCCTCAGTGGATATCTGGTGTCTGGCCCTCCTTCCCTACTGCCATAGCAGCCAAAGTCAAAGGAAATTGATCATATATATATACTACTTATATACCTGCATATAACCCATAGCTCTGTATGATAGCATGTACAATAATGCTGTATATACCATATATATATATATCCACATCTGTCTGTACTTACAGTACCTGCACATAATCCTTTTACATATCTGTAGATAGATACTATATCTGTACTAAGTTACATATCCTACTAGTTAAGCTGCTGGCCTGTATGACTACTACCATACTGTCTTTACACTTGTATCACTGTACATATTATACTACAACTCTGTACATACATCTGATTAGCACTATTACTCAGTAGTGCTAATTTGTAATTTTGTACCCAGTTTAATCACCTGTACATTGTATATTGCTGTTGCACTTTACTGCTACATTTGCACTCTGGTTGGATGCAAAACCTCTTTTCATTGTGTGTATAATGTACTGTATAATGAAAATACATATTCATCTAGCCTAATCTAATATAAACTAGATATATGTGTTAAATGTGTCGGGTGGGCTTCCCTGTCTTTGGTGAAAGGATGGAAGAACAAGGCATAGGAACAGCAAGATCATATCAATAACACTGTGCTCACATGAAACAGTGTAGCAATGCTTTGCTAACAGCCCTGGGCGTGTGATTGTACAAGTGTTTCTGTTCTGTGTTAATCTGGCACGGAACACCGGCCATGTAAGAGGGACTGTGAACGGGGTTGGGCAGGGGGTGCGATTTTAATGGGTTACCCTAATTACTTTGTGATGGTAATGGTCCGCCTAGCACTCGTTTGTTGTTTTGTGATTAATAAAAGTATCACTGTTTTGGCCCCCCGGTGCAACGTGCACTCCTCACTGTGTTTCTTCTCACTGTGTAGGTGACACCAAGACACCTGGGCCCTGTTTCTTGTACCTGGATAACTGAGTTAGCCGGATAACTTTAGCTGGATAACTGGGTTAGCCGGACTTTCCGATTTCATGTACCTGGATTTCCCAAATCACCATGACAACATATCCAAAAGTTTGAGCCTGGTCGAAAGCAGAGTTCAAGTTCAAGTTAGCCTGAACTATCGCCACGCCCCCGCAAAGAAGTGACAGCCCGTTTCCTGAAACTATTCCCACAGTCTACGATCTGCATTATACCATTCTGAATTACGTTTTTGTGCTCCATTCTTCCAGAGGGGGCTTTTGAAATGTAAAATAGACCCAAAATGCTGATATTAAATTCACTTTGTCCTAAATAATGCACGTTATATATACCGTGGCGACGGTGGCGCTCGCTCGTGCGATGTACACAAAAATGTGGTTATTTTAATTGTAACTGGGATTAAGATGTCTGATGAGATGCGCTGTTTGACGGATTTGAGAAATTGAATGAGCCGTTGACGTCACATGAATGAATGAGGATAAAGAAATAAAACTTCATTCAAAATAAGGAATATTCTAAACACGGGTCTCTCGTTCATTAATGTATAAACAATGAATTTATCCCATCTGGCACAGTGGCCCAGCGGTAGTGCTCAAGCCTGCTAACTTTTCGACCCGGGTTCAAATCCCGGTGTTTCCAATATGATTTTTTTGAATATAATATTAATGATTATACGCCAAAGTAGCCTGGTTTTAAGTTAAAATATTATAAATCTACATGCATTGAGGATGTCATTCTTTATATAGCTCTCAACGTGCACCAAATTGAATTATTCCTATATTGCAAAAAGAAGGACCCCGGTCTTGAACCCGGGTCGTCCGTGTGGAAGTCAAAAGAACAACCCGTTGGACCACATTGGAGATAAGTTAAACGTTGACTATACATCAATCAATGGGCAAGAAAGCCGTCTCGTAATTCTGTATAACAGTTAACTAGTTATTTTCGCTAGCAAGATCTCATTTGATTATTCAATCCAGCAGGCAAGTTTAAAGAAATATAATCTGATTGATTGAGGTAATGAGGGACTTAGAATTAGCCTATAGATAACGCATTTAACTTGTCGGCGAGGCGATTGAGCCTATTGCAATCTGTCAATAAAGTCTTAAATCAATTAATCAATCAATGCCGTTGAGAATCAGGGTCTCTGCCATCGATACGTGCTGGCTTTCCACCTAAAACGGGAGCGCGCATCTAGCCTGACTTGAGCCTGACTCTCAAGTCTGGCTTGAGTTAACGAGACTGAATCCTCCTTTGTGAAACAGGAAAATCCCGGCTTTGAACATCGGGTTAACTGAAGCTGGATAATGGACATGTTGATCGACTTAGTTGAACCACGTACATGAAACAGGGCCCTGGGAACAACCGCACGTTTTGCATCTCCCTCAGGAACTCCACTCAGTGGCAAACAACACGTGCAGAGAATGAGAAATGATGACGACAAAGCTCTTGTCAGAATAATAATAATAATAATAATAATAATAATAATAATAATAATAATAATAATAATAATAATAATAATAATAATAATAATAATAATAATAATAATAATAATAATAATAATAATAATAAATTGTATTTGTAATGCACTTTTCATTCACTAGGATCCCAAAGTGCTACAGGGTTAAAACATAGTTAAAAAAATATTATTAATAATAATAAAATAAAATACAAATAAAACAAACCTCTTAACCTCTTCCGCCCGTGCGGTCCGGGGGCGGACCGCAAATTACATCACGTCATAAATCAAGCTCTACAGACTGTCTGACAAAATTATCGTTTAATTTTTCAAACGTATTCGAGTATAAATTAAATTTATATGCCTACTATTCTATATTCTATAATAATATTTCAAATTGCATTGGTCCGGATTGGAGAATTCAAGAGAGTACTGTATCTACAAAACCTTCTGTTTAATCATTACATTTACATTTACATTTAGTCATTTAGCTGACGCTTTTATCCAAAGCGACTTACAAGTTCTGTGCGACAAGACAGCAAGAAGGGTATAACTCTATCAGCTGAGTAACAATGTTCATCAAAGTGTTGCGTGTTACAGTGTAGGTTCGTTTATTAGGACAAGTGCATGACATTATATTATAATCATCTTCCCTTTATTCATTTCCTTAGAGTTTTTCATGCCTGGTCATTTTTAGCATGGTGTTATTCGCTGTCAAAGATGCAAAGAAAAATCATAATTCATATTCTCCTTTGTTTCATCACAATTTAAGCAAGCCTAGTAATAGACACAATATTTCTGACACTGGGAATACATTCACCGATAACATGCAAATGGACCTTGTAGAAGTGGAGCAATATTCCATTTATTTAGGTATGTATTTTAGGTGGATTTTCTGAAAATAGGGCTCCGGGCTTAAAAACATAGTATAAACAGAACATTTTAAACAACAGCACAAGAAAAGATTTAATCACAAGAAAAAGCTAGCAATCATAGGCCTTTTGAAATAAGTATCTTACCTTGTACACAGCTGCTCTGCATGAAGACCCATGGTCTTTTATTCTCTTCATTTGGATGTAAGGCTTAATGTCATATCGGGACAAGGCGCTTGAGAGAGAGAGTGAATTCGACCCAGTTTAAGTTGGAGCTTCGCCAAAGGCTACGAGATGTCACTTAACGCCTGCTGCGGAGGATGGCATTTGGCTACACTGACCCTCTATCAGGAATTGATATGCTGTCACAAATGTCAAAGGGGATTACAGCTGATCTCAGGCCAGGTCACTAATGACATTGTGTTCATGAGGAGAACAACACGCTGCTCCCATATGTTTTTTGGCTGCTCACCAAAGCACATTTAGATAGATGTATTGCTGTGTATTGTCTGTATGTGTGATCAAGCTGTTAGCTTGGCTCTGATGTTATCCAGCCTCCACTTGAAACAAAGCGGACTATTCTCTCTAATATTAATTATTGTAGTCCGGCTGGATTATTTTCGATGCTGTGTGAAAAAACAACAGTTTTTAGTTTTGAGGGGTGTGGTTAAGTACTTTCGGTCTCCAGTTTCGATGACGGAGACAGGCAGAGATGAGACAACGGACATGGACCCAGTACTTAGTTGGCGGGGTGAAAATGTGCTGAGAAACAGGTGTATTGCAATGGCCCGTGGGTAAAGTAGTTCAGCATGCGTTGTTAAAAGAGAAATAGCTCCCAAGTCTTTGAAGGTCTCTGGCTCAAAATAAGGTATCGTCATGGTTAAAAAGACATAGATTGAAAAGTATCTACCCGAAAAAGTTCCAAAAGGCCTCAACAAGACCCCAAAGTCTGTGCTTGGTCACATACTGTACAGTATACTGTATGAACCACGATTGATTGATTTATGGATATAGAATCAATATAAACTATGCCTGAGGCATTGAACACGGCATCAGTTTAAACAGAGCCCTAAACGGATAATGTAGCCTACCATCCAGAACGTCAGAGTATTTTATTTATCAATTATACACAGCCATTTATAAATAGCCTATAGCCTTTAATAATGTAAGCACCCTATGAATTTGGATGGTCAAACACTGAGGCAGTTCTCTTTCGACTGTACAAAATTGTGCCATTTATTTTCAGATTCAGACACAAACTGCCACCAACAACAGCCTATTTCTGTGTAGCACAGCTTATGTTGAATCATATTATCCATAAAAATATGTTAGCCTACACACAGCCAGACAAGTAATCATGTCATTCACAACAGTCAACACACTTCAGAGATTGCTTTGAGCAATTATGCTGTCACATACACCGTCCTGTCCACATTATTATTTATGAGAATCAAGATAAGATAAGATATTCCTTTATTGATCCCCTTTGGGAAATTCGGGAAAAACAGGGGAGAGCGCGAACACAGTCCAACACTACCAGAAGTTATGCAATTGAGATTCCCACATTTGGGGAATTCACAGGGGTCAGCACAACCAGAGTGCAATGCTTACCCTCACCCTGGGCGAACCACCTTCTGGATCATGGTAACTCCCCAAGTAGGCCAGTGTTCAGCGATGACAGATCCAATTACGTATGATTTCAGATTGGACTGTGCAACATTATTTGAGGGGTTTCGGAATATCCAATATATTGTTCACAATGGTGTCAATTTCAAAACATTTCTGCCAGTAGGATCACAGTTTCTCATTTGGCCAGATGCATGGATCAGAGGAGGTAAGCACATTCGCCGCCATACTCCCATCAAGTTTGTTTTTATAAATCCCGAAGTTTGCTTAGGAGGGGCGAAACACATTATTTTGAGCATACGAGAGCTTTAAAAATCCTTATTTAAAATGTTTCTTACCCTTCCTCTCCCTGTCCCGTTGCTGCTTTGACACCCAGGTTTCCACACAGGGATTGATTCGATCAGATTAGTTTCAAATGTATTGTCACGAATACAGCACAAGTACACTACAATGAAAAGAGGTTTGTCATCTAACCAGAGTGCAAATGTAACAGTAAAGTGCAACAGTGATATACAATATACAGGTGATTAAAATGGGTACAAAATATACAAATTAGTACTACTGAGTGTACTGTAGTGCTAATCAGATGTACAGAGTTGTAGTATAATATATACAGTGATACGGGTATAAAGACACTAGAGTAGTAAGCCAGCAGGGTAACTAGTAAGAGTAGGATATGTACAGATATAGATATAGTATCTACAGAGTTGGGCGGCACGGTGGTGTAGTGGTTAACACTGTCGCCTCACAGCTAGAAGGTACTGGGTTCGATTCCCGCGTGTGTGTGTGTGTGTTTTCCTGTGGGTCGCCCATCTCACATGTGTGTGTTACTTCTTCTTCGATATGTAAAAGGACTATGTGCAGCTAAATACAGACAGGTGTGGATAGATAGATATATACGGTGAGAACAAATATGTATGGTATACACAGCATTTGTACATGCTATCATACAGAGCTATGGGTTATATGCATATACAGCATATGGATAGACTATAATATGAGGTGGGTAGTTATTATGTTTGATTACTATGATTACAGTAGAAGGCAGCTGTAGACGGTGAAAGCAGTAGGTAGGTATACATTGAGTATAGGCAACAGAGTTCAGAGTCGTACAGTATGGGTAACAGAGCCTAGGCAATGGAGTCAGAGTTCAAAGTTCTAATTTTATACGGTAGGGGGGGGGGGGGGTGTCAATGTGGCACAGAGTTCAGAGAGATGACAGCTGAGGGAAATAATACAATCAATCTTATCTTACACACACACACAGAATACATAGTACACAACCTCGTACACCGCCAGAGAAGAGGGTGAGACGGGCAGAGAGGGTTGTAGGGTCAGCCACCTCTGCCCTCTCTGGGAACCCATGCTCCACATGGGTTCCAGAGATTCCGCATGGCCTCCCTTTGAAGTCTCTGCAGAGGGAACATGACCTCAGTCATGAATGTATACATATTCACACTTGAGAGGAATAGAAACCTGCTATATGCTGCAACTTTTTGACGCACAGTGATTCAGTTTGGAGAGGAGTGTCAGGCTACGAGACAACCGTTGTCTCTTTCTCAGTGGGGCACATGATGTGTCAACGCATCCCGAGGAAACAGGTACCGCACTGGGAAGGAAGCCTGCTGAGTCGCAAAGTTCAGCTGCCAAAGCGGGACCTGATCTGTCCCTCAGGTACCTGCAAGAGGGGAGCGGTGTCCTGTCAGCTGAGCTTTGACACTGGAAACACACATGAACACACACACACCCACGCAGAGTGAAACACACAAGCGTACAAACACAAACACATACGCACACACGCACACACACACACACACACACACACACACACACACACACACACACACACACACACACACACACACACACACACACACACACACACACACACACACACTTTGAAAGGAAAGCAATTCTAATCTAAATCTAAATCATACTGTATCGTACTGCATCATACTATATCATACTGTATCGTACTGTATCGTACTGCATCATACTGTATCGTACTGTATCATACTGTATTGTACTGCATCATACTGTATCATACTGTATCATACTGTATCATACTGTATTGTACTGCATCATACTGTATCATACTGTATCGTACTGCATCATACTGTATTTACTGTATCATTGTCATGGTTTTTGCCTTATTTCGTCTTCCTGTGAGGAATAGCTGTCAATCACTGGTCTCTGTTGTTAATTGCCTCATGGGTCTGCAGGTGTGTGGGCTTGATTGCACCTGATTCAGTGCAGCTGTGCCTATGGAAAGGCTGAGTCTATTAAGTTTGAATCTCGCAGTGTCAACTGCGTTTTCATTTCCTAGTGTTGGTTATCCCTCTGGTCACGCTTTATTGTGTAGTGCTGATCTCTGCCCTATTCAGAATTTAGCCTTTATTTGTAGCCATTCTTGTTTTGGGCTACTGGCTTTGTCCTACACTTTGTTTTATAGAGGCTGAGCCTTTTATGTTTGTGTTTCTTTTGGAACTGTCTTTGCCCACTACGGCACATAAACTCCCTTAGTGGAGGTTTACTGTTTCACGTTTTCAATATAAACTCTGTTATTAGGAGGTGCCTTTGTGGCTTATTTCTTTTTTCTACTATACTGTACCTCTTTATTGAGTGTTGTCCTGTTTTTTGAACTTGATTTATTTTCTTAAATACTCACTTTGAGGCTTCCGCCTGTAAGGGTTGTTTTGTATTGTTTATTTTTCCCCTTCTCCTTAACACTTTCAGCGCCAGAGGTCGCTGTGGGCCGTGTGGCAAGAATGCCAGCGCTTTAATGAATGGGGATACATGCCGGTGTTTGCAGGGCTAAAACTATATTAAATATTAGGGGTGCACCGATATATCGGTCGGGTATCGGTATCGGCCGATAAGTGCCTTGTTGACTGCTATCGGCCTATCGGCCGATAAGCTCAAATGTGCCGATAGCAGTCGCCGATAAATAACCATCAATTTTTGTAGCGTCAAAAGGCAAAAAGTTCACTCGCAACCTACCTGCACAACGCCCGCCGTCCCCCACACACACACACAGCTACTGCATCAAAGTTACTTTATGATTAACAAGGCATTTGTTTTGTGGCATTAACGTTATATAGTTAGTGTTACACGGACAATAACATCAGCATATTATTATTACCCATAGCAGCAAGGCATTACTCCGAGTCCGTTCATTAGCTACCGGGAGATGCAAGACTAACGTTACTGGTGAAAATGTGATTTGCGTTGGAATACTCCTTTGCCAACTTGCTGTACAGTACTTTGCTTGCAGGTCTGCAGCCATTATTGCTGGATTATGAATAGCCCAAACTTTAGCCAAGGTAACGTTATGGCTAAACCTTTAACAATAGTTAACGCTAGCTTTCGGTTAGCTGTTCAATGCTATTAATAACACAACTCCCCGTCAACACCCTCTCTCGGGAAGATGGCATTTAAGAAAGTATCTGCTGTTAAAATGACACAAACATTTGTTTTGTGGCATTAACGTTATATAGTTAGTGTTACACGTTCAATAACAAGCATATTATTTACCCGAAGATAGCAGTAAACAAGGCATTACTCCGTTAGTCCGTTCATAGCTGAGTTCCATTCTGTTGCTCATTCCGTACCAAACTACCCATTCTGCAATCTGTTAATAAAGTTTTCAACCAGACAAATGTATAGAAAGGCTTTGTTTTATTATAACATTTGTTGCAGTAAAATCATTATGTCTCATTTGGTCATGCTGTGGAGCGCTGGTCGGCGGGCCGGGCAGCTAACGTATTCGCTCTCGCAAACAGAACAATGGCGGCATGCCCGAAAGTAGAAAATGAATAAACGCTTGCCGATTGGTGGTAAGGACAGCAGGAGGTGGGTGCTAGCGGTGTGGCGTAATTGGCAGAATCGACTGTCAATCAAAATGGTTCCATTGCATTGGTTGAAAGCTCTGGTTGAGAGAATAGTATCCCGCTGCAGGCCGCCAGAATGGTTCCATTGCATTGGTTGAAAGCTCTGGTTGAGAAAATAGTATCCCTCTGCAGGCCGCCAGACGATACTGGGAGAGAGATAGTGATACCATAAACATATTTCTTGATGTTTCCTTTTTTTAAGTAAGTAAAGAGGCCTACAAATACAAACATACACATACAAATTATACAGTAGTTTCATTAAAAAAAAAATTAAAATTAAAAAACAAAAATTAAAAGAAAATTTTAAAAATTTACAAATACTTATATACAAATATACAAATATCGGTATCGGCCGATAGTGTTAGTTGAACAATCGGTATCGGTGGCCAATTTTCATATCGGTGCATCCCTATTAAATATCATAGCTATGGATATAAAACTATTGCCCATTTGACATCGAGTATCTATCGTTCAATTTGTAAAAAAATAAAAAAGATAATGCATCCATACATTCCCGTTTTATACCCTGGTGAATATGAGTATAGTTTATGTCAGTCTTTATTCATGCAGTGGCACACACAGATACACACACACAAAAAAAAAAAATTTGGGTCGCAGATGAAATGTTCCTATCTGCGTTTGACCCATCTCCTCGTCCTTCCCCCCAAGGGCAGCCGGAAGCAGACATGGGCTGAGGCTTGGGGCCGCGCCCGGGGACCAATGAGTAATTCTGTGTAATCCCAGGAAACGCCGCTATGCAGCGTTTTAGTGCATTTCATTAGAAACTGTGGCATTCCTCGCCTGGATCAACAATCAATCTGAAATCAACGCTATATTATCGGTATTATGTTTCATCATGCATGCATGAAAAGGTGGGGGGGGGGGGGGGTTCTATGCTTCGATCGCCACCAACGGCATACGTTGTGGAGTAACATTACAGTAACACTTTTGGATCACAATGAAGGTATGCTCAGATCAATGCAAGATTGATACCATATAGCCCTTACCTTGACTAGGATGGACTGCAAAAAGAATATTCCAATTATCGAATCGCCATTCCAAGTATTGATGTCGATCGTGTTGCCAACATAATCCACCAAAGAACATGAATCGGGAGTACTTGATTATCCTCAATCCATGTGTTATAACCGCTCGCCATGCCTGACTAGGAAAACCCCGACGGACTTTTTAGAGCCAGAGAGTTTCCAAGGATGTGCAATACCGGCCGCAAGGCGGCAGGCGGCGGTATTGGACGTTTGCAATCTCAGACCCATTCCCAATGATAACATCAGGCTCCCTCGATGGATTATGAATGGAAATAGCGAATAAAAGGAATAACGACCAAAACCCGACTTTTCTCGGGTTTGGCGCTCAAGCGATGGCGAGTTAACCCGACTTATCTCGGGTCTGGCGTCCAATGTGTTAATGTCTGCGTAAGCAGTTTTGTGGTTATTCGTTACACGGATAACTTAAAGACTCCCTATTATCTGCTCGTGACCCACACACACACACACAGCCCTCACAGAATGAAAAAGCAGTTGACACTGCGAGATTCAAACTTAATTATACAATGGCATGCAAATTTCTTGATTCTGATTGGCTGAAACAGTTGTTTCAGACGTTGTTATTTCGTATAACACACTCCACGTGACCCCAGAACCCTCCCACAATCGAATTCCTTTTTTTCCGAATAACTCCGCCATTCATCCTTTTTGTAACTCGCCCGACCATCCACCAGGCGGCAGTATTGAGCCGTCGTTGTATTGAGCCGTAGGATCCAGCTGCAGCGCCGGAGATGTATATATGAATTATGAATGCCATGGCGAAAAAATTAAATATTGATCTCAATATCGCTGTACAGCGTGGTGTGGCAGACAACGCATGGCGGGCAATACCGCTATACAGCGTGAACGGCGGTGGATGTGTTAACAATTGTGTGTATTGAGCTGTACTGTATTGTACCCATTCTGCAATCTGTTAATAAAATTTTCAATCAATCAATCAATCAATCAAATAACAACCAGTAACTTCACTGTTAGATGGCATGCTTTGTAGCAACCTATGTATAGATGTAGCACTGTCTATCTGTATGTCATATATGTTATGATGCATTGAAAATGGGGGACCCTGATGTAAACAAGACGAAAGTCTTTCTCTGGTCTGCATCCCCTTAACAATTGTGTGTATTGAGCTGTACTGTATTGTACCCATTCTTTAATCTGTTAATAAAATGTTCAATCAATCAATCAAATAACAACCGGTAACTTCACTGTTAGATGGCATGCTTTGTAGCAACCTGCCTCTGCAAAAGGACACTGTTGCACGAAGCGATTTCACTGGATGTCCCGGACACAATGGAAGTGTATGTGTAGCATCCTGAATATTCTGCTAATTATTCAGAAGTGCTGACTAACTTGTTACTTCCCCTGTGTGCACAAAGATGTGATAAACAGTGTTCCTTTTTGATATCTCGCCCGGACTAATGATGCAAGGTGCTCTTCTTTCTCCGGCTTCGATATGGACCATTAACATGACATTGAAGCATCTTTCTTCCTGCCTTGAGTGTCCTATAGTGGGACCAGTTTGCGGTCGCCAGCAGGGGGCAGTGGTGGCAGGCGGAGCGAAGGAGGAAGGAGCAGCGAGTGAGAGATGATTACCTGGAGGGCGGAACAGAAGGAAGTTCTCTTCGACAGTGAACTCGGACGTGAGCGGACGTGAACGGGCGTGTGCTCTCGACGAGCCCTGTTTGAAGAGTCCCGTTGAAGAGCCCCGTTGAAGAGCAACGGGAGATAACGAGTACTCTGCTATAACACGGGTTATCCTAGAAGTACAAGCGATAGAGAAGTGTGTGAGTAAGCGATACGGAAAGAAGAACCAACGTCCATAGATAACGTGTTATCCTAGAAGTGTGAGCGGTGTATTAGCTTGCTGCTAACGGCTATAGTGACTCGAGTATACCACCAGGCGAGCGTCGCTGAAGACCGGTGGTGCATACAGCCACGTTGCGTTAGCAGTACAGGCGATAGCAGGAGGGTTCACTAAGACCTACAGTTTAGCTGTGTTTAAGGTAGCCAACAGTTTAGAGCGCGCCAGGCCAGTCAGCAGCCCCGCAGTGGACGTCTCATCAACGCAGCAGAGGACACCTCTTCCTCCAGCAGAGGTCGCCACAACACAGCACGCTCCTCCAGTTCAGCCACTGCCCCTGCTGCCTACCCCAGCCCGCTGGCTGTGCTCGCGGGATCGCCCGACGGCCATCTTGTCACCCGGACGAGGGGTGGTGAGAGTGGATCCGCCATCTTGGTTAAGTACAGCGGTACTTCGTGTGCCAAAACAGTATCCATTTGAAGCGAACGCTAACGACCAGTGTCTAGGGCAGGGGTGGCCAACCTTTTTTGAACCAAGATCTACTTTTTTATTTACCACCTAGCCCGAGAGCTACCAGCCAAAATTGTATATTGTAAGCCGTCATTTGAGGCTTTATAAAAGCAGCATAATGAACACAAATCTGTCAGTGCTGAGTCCGACCTCATCTTAAATAACAAACAGCATTGCTTGTTGTAGTTAACAAGGAGAGGAAGAGTTGATTTAGCAATTTCTTTTATTATTTTTATTTTTTTTATAATCAAATTTTATTAATCAAGATCTACTTGAAATCAGCCCGCGATCTACCTGTTGATCGCGATCGACTGGTTGGGCACCACTGGTCTAGGGGTACCCCAACCATTATAAGCCGGCTTTAGTGTAGGTTTTTATTTGGTAACGTGGGCCCACATGTAACTTATTTTTGTATTGTGATAACGTTAGGTTATGACTATAACCAAGTTCTGTTAGCTAGGGGCGATGCTTGGCATCGCCTTCTGCACTATCTCGCGTACGTGCACGCGTACTGAATAAACCACAAATGTACCTCTAATACCAGTATTAGTCTGACCACACCCCTCATCAGCTTACCTTCATAAGCAGGTGTGTGGTCACCTGCTCTCCTCCTTCCCAAGCTTTCACCACAAGGTGAGGACAAGGGCTGCAGCGGCGTCCGATGCCAAGCATCGCCCCTAGCTAACAGAACTTGGTTATAGTCATAACCTAACGTTCTGTATCGCTAGTGGCTTAGCTTGGCATCGCCTTCTGCACAAGGGAGGCCAAGCGGAGCCACTTGGCTGACAAATACACCCCGCTGACAGCCCCCCAAAACCATCAGAACAGGGAGGGCCGAGCCCCCCCGACCCCCCCTAATGGAGGGTAGCCCCCCTATTAGGGACGTCACGGGAGGGCGACGGACCCGACCGTGCGAAGAGGCACTCAAGCAACTCAACGCACAGGGTGAGCAGACCGTGGCTTGACCCACGACTACACACACGCACAACCCGCATGCCACCCGGGAACGAACGGAGGAACAACCTCGTTACTGCCCCCAGAATCACGGGGTCAAGGGCAAACCCAACCCCGTGGCAAGGCCGTAGCAGCGGAGCACGAAGGAAGACCCAGACCCACCAAAAGGACTGGACTCCCTGGAATGGGGGCCCGGAGAAGTCCATGATGCCAGCATCAAGACCCCACCAGGTGGGCACGTAGTGCCCCGCCCCCCACATCGCCAGCGTATTCGGACAAAGGCCCCTCAGTTACTGCACCTGGTATTCCCAGGCGGAACCAACCAGGCCAGTAAGCCGAGCGGGCCCCGTCCCCCCAATAGTACACCGCCTGGCACACTGACCCTGCAGAATAGGCAGTCAGCATGGCCGTAAGCACACAAAAAAGGTTAACCAACGGAAGCAGGCAGCGCACCGGGGAAAAACCAGGCAACAGGCTGTTAACCCTAGCCTGGAGACTGCGGACGAGACAGGCGCCAGAGGGGACAGCTGAACACAGCCGCCCCGGCGGAAGGAGCGTAAGCTGGCGGTGTTGCATGACCAAGCCTCCATTTAACAACCCCCACCCAGAGGGGTCGAGGCAGAGAAGGCTGACACGATTGGCAGACGTCATGAACGTGCAGGGGCACCCTCAACCGGTGAACCCGGGAGTTGACACTGCTCCAACACACCAGGGAATCAACCACCTCGGTGTTACCCAATGCGGTGGTTGTTCCTATAACCCCTCAAGAAAAAACTCCAAAACACACCTGCGGGTATACACCGGCTATACCGCAGTACAAGTGTTTCAGTTTCCAAAAAGGGTTAACCCAGGCCTACGGGTCGCAAACATCACTTCGGACCGGGCCTGGCGGTACGGGAAGCACAGGGTCACCAGAGGAGGTCAAAAAACCACCCCCACAGGCCCCTCTTCGCCATGCGTGAGAGAGGAGCGAAAAACAATGGAGAACCAGCCCCTAAGCACACCGTACCTGGTATTCCCCGGCGGTCTCCCAACCAAGTACTAACCAGGACCAACCTGTGTAGCGGCCGAGATCCGACGAGATCGAGCGCGTACAGAATGGCATGGCTGTAAGCCATGACGACAGTGCTGAGTAAAAACATACCCAACCAGGGTCTCCATAGCGCTTAACCCTGTGACACCCAGACCGACCTGGCATTTTTCCCCCTGAAAAAAGCCCAAGTCCCTCAGGGTACCAGAACAGCAGATCTGCATCCCCGGCGGACAACGGGTTCAACTGATCTGGACCAGCGTGACCAGAACCAGTCCCGTGCCCTAACCACGCCGACATGCCCCAGGAAAAGGGCAGATATGCGTGTTGATCTTAACATGAAAAGAAGGCGCCACCCAGACGTCGGGACGAACCGCGCCTGGTGGCCCACCCCAAGGGCGTGAGACCCCACTACATATGTTCAGATCCATCCCGTCATCATCCCCCAGACATGAACGAGGATCCGTCGACAACCCACCCAGGTCATGGGATGTGGTCGCCGGAAGAGGAAAAACCCCCATCTCAGTTGCTTTATAAAAACGCTGTTTCAACCACAAGCAACTAAGGCGTGCCAGTCAATCGCCTGTTTACAGCGAGCTAGCACTATACGTGCGTCGGGACACACCCCCATCAATGAACAGGCTATTTAGACCTACCATTGAATCCCCAAGGCGCCCAGGGGAACGACAAGAGGGGTGTGACACTCCCTAACTCCAACACTTCTGGAATAGAAAGAAGGAAGCATCAACAGTATGTATCCCAGTCTACACAGCCGGGGTAAAAAATGTTCACATTTTTACATCCCACCACCCTCCCATAGGAAAGAGACGGGGATCCCCAGAGAGACTTCCCACGCGAGCTGTACAGATTGAAAAGAATATATTGCACCTCGAGCCATGTAAAAAACTGGTTTTAGGGCCTCCGGGGAAGAGGCACCGAACCCATACACACTCAATAAACGAATTGAATCGAATATACATACAATAGAAAAGGACCCTTCTAGAGGGTCCACTCACTTTGACAATCTGAGGAGGAAGGCTCTGTACTCTGATGGAGGCTTCCTCACATGGATCACATGGAAGAAGGAGTCCGAACTCACAGAAGGCCTGAGTAGGCGCTTGGTGAGGAGGAGCCCTGACCACCCCCCCTGAAAACAGATCCATCACATGGACCTGAACAGCACACGGAAGTCCTACCAACAGAGACGCGCACGGTGACGTACTCTATGGCGGGGGAATTCCTGCGGTGCACACGCCCAATATACCAGGCCGTGGGACCAGGAACTCCCTCCCCCCCCCCCCCCCCCCCCCCCCGTAACGTGCCGAACCGCCACGTGACGGGAACCTTGAAGGACAGGGGGTGTACCCCTGACCGACAGAACAACGGGGAGAGGAAAGGTTACCAGTTCACCCCTTTACGACCCCACACCCATGATACGACGTAACGACAAAAAGAGAATATGACACAGTCATAGTCAACTCTATGAAGCGTTTCACAGCTCCACACAGCGCACGAGCTAACCTGCTATCTGATTTTTACTAAGGAAAAACACAGAATAGAGAGGGCTCTAAGAACCCCGGTCCAACATACACATGTGCTTCTGTGGTCAGTACAACCCAGTTGTAGGTCACATGACACACACAACCCATCATCATCACAATGAGAGAATACATCATTCTTGATTAGTATCGACCACAGGCCTTGCTAAGCCCACATGACAGCAACCAAACCAATTTCCCTTTAGGAAATAAGTTTCTCCAGCAGATTAGCACAACCTCAGCAATCAAGCTGAGAGTCACATCGTATCCCTACCACACAAAAGACACAATTAATGCACAACATGTCTGATAGGAGGTGATAAAGTCCCCAGGGAACCGGGGGGGAAAAACACAATCCTCCTATTTTACCCACAATACGGCCAGTTAAAACAGGAAAACCTGTTAATGTGTGAACTCACTGTCCATTGTCATTACAGTCTGAGAAAGAACATTCTTTTACTCACTCGTCACCAAGCATAGCTTCATAGGTTAGTTGCCTTAGTAGTGAGTACACGGTACACATAAACACCATGATGTTTCTCACACAACAACCAGATCAATACATCACGACCTGCACGGAGAAGCTACTGCCAGTGACAAAAACAGCTCACACACAACCCGCAACGTATCTCAAATGCATTGCAACAACACACGTTTTGGGAAAAAACACCGTCATTCACAATACATTTAGCAAGGTAAAACCAGAAGACGTGTTATGAGGGTCTGGCCAACCCCGTACCTGCCCGGAACGCAGATCAGCGAAGTGCAGTCACAAGCGTCCCGTGTTGTTCGATCCGGGCAGCGTCGCCGCTCCACCAGTCGCTACAGTCCTCTTTGTTGACGCAATCCCCGTCTAGGCTCGGGCAGGGTTGACGAACATCCCCTGTCAAGGATGACGTCGTGGTCAAAAGTGTAAAACATGTTAAAAATCAAAGCACGTTCAACAGAATAGCATCAAGCTAACGGCTGCTCCAGCCGTTCGGGTGCTATCGCTTCCGCTCGCGAGACGCCGATCTACGACGCACGCGATCAGGAGCGAGCTCCCGGCGGCGCGCGAGAAGCCAAGCCACCCCGCGCCAGGCCACCGACCGGCTAACCGTAAGCTATGAACATGTAAACAATGACATAACACTCACCCAGACAGGCCGCCGTTCTGAACCCTCCTCACTTTTTAAGAGAAAAGGGAAAACAAGACGTCAACACCGCTTCACAACGGTGACAATAACACGTCCGGCGGAATCAGCACAGTACCAACTGGCCTGTATAGCTGACTTTGAACATGAATCTGCCGCTATCGCACATTACATGCACATATCCCCTCGTGAAGGAATACTCTCATTTGGATATGAAAGATGGGGTCTTAACACGGTGACAGAGAGAATCCACTCGTCCAGAACACACAGGGATCACCAGTGTCAATGGTCGCGGCCCACTAGTTAAAACTATAATGGTCGCCAGACCAAGGCCTTCTGTCGCCTAGACGGCTAAACAAAGGACCCTAGCCTGGGGCCGGTTTCCATAAACTTCGTCTAGTAGCCCCCATAGCACTAACAGACAAGTGGAGCCCGCCAGCAAACACTACTCACCCAACCTGGAACGCACCGCTCCTCACAACAGCGGCATGTCCGACAGTTCAGCTGTGGCCTGACAGGTTTCACCCCAACAAACACAGCAAGGAACTGCAGTTGAGAAGCATGCAGCGGCGTGCTCCCAATACGAAAACCGGTGGAGGGTTTGTAGAATGATCATCATCTTCTAGACACTCCAGTACGAAGACAATATCGCCGTATTTTCTCGAAAATAGTGAGAGAGAAAATAAAGATATGATGTCAACGTATCCTTGTTTCCCAAGCTGTTCCTAATCCAATTTCTTCCATCATGGTGTCAAGTGTGGGGATCTACCGAGGCACCTCTTCCTTGTGGTGAAAGCGAGAAGGAGGAGAGCAGGTGACCACACACCTGCTTATGAAGGTAAGCTGATGAGGGGTGTGGTCAGACTAATACTGGTATTAGAGGTACATTTGTGGTTTATTCAGTACGCGTGCACGTACGCGAGATAGTGCAGAAGGCGATGCCAAGCTAAGCCACTAGCGATACAGAACTGTGTGACGTTCTTGAATTCCCATTGAACTCCTTGACATGTGCCTGGGTCTTCCCCTAATCCAAGTGGGGCTTTTGAAGTAATGTATTGAGCACTAGGTGCCTATGTTGGGAATAGCGTTCCCCTATAATGTGAGTGAGAGCACCCGGTGCCTAATGTGATTATATGCCATATGAACCACATAAAGTATAAACTGTAACTTGCTAATTGACCAGGCTTATATAAAGGAGACGTAGATGGGAGCACGGTGTGTGTGTCTATTTCTGAGCCCATATTCGAACCTTGTTGACCGGGTAAATATATGACTGTAGTATATTTATTTAATCCTTCCACCCTATTCGCAGCATATGGTTAAAGGTCTCTACAGGTGGTCAAGGAAGGGTACTGCTTTGAGGGGAGCGCAATATCTTTATTCAACTAACAGTCACCAGGTGTGGGAGGGCTAACGGAGGTACTGGGGGAAGTGAGAGTGTGTGGGGAGCTACTGCTGACCGCCCTGGAAGGCGAGGAGGACCAGAGTACCACCCCCCAGGTTAGTAAATCCTGGGCCCCATCCGCTCCTGCTGCCCGCCCTCCAGTTCGACGTTCCGGGCCCAAAGACGGGGGTTCAGATAGATTAAAATCTACTGCATCCCGCTACCAGGTGGCCGTGTACAACCACTCCCATAAGCAGGGATAATCCACCCTGCTACATATGGATATATTCGTAACGAATCATTAAAAAAAGATTTATATTGTATTGTTTATTTTTCCCCTTCTCCTTAACACTTTCAGCGCCAGAGGTCGCTGTGGGCCGTGTGGCAAGAATGCCAGCGCTTTAATGAATGGGGATACATGCCGGTGTTTGCAGGGCTAAAACTATATTAAATATCATAGCTATGGATATAAAACTATTGCCCATTTGACATCGAGTATCTATCGTTCAATTTGTAAAAAAGAAAAAAAAATGCATCCATACATTCCCGTTTTATACCGTGGTGAATATGAGTATAGTTTATGTCAGTCTTTATTCATGCAGTGGCACACACAGATACACACACATAAAAAATATGTTTGGGTCGCAGATGAAATGTTCCTATCTGCGTTTGACCCATCACCTCGTCCTTCCCCGCAAGGGCAGCCGGAAGCAGACACAGGATTTATATGAAGTTTGTTGTTAGATGGCATGCTTTGAAGCACCACACCTCCCTCTGCTTCTAGACACGGAGGCAACTTTCTTTTTCTTTTTTTTATCAACTTTTTCTGCAGATGGTTTTGTGAATAAATCTCCATTATGCTTAAATTACTGTGTGTTTATTGTATAGCAAAAAGGTTGGGTGAATTCGGTCATTGTATAAAAGACATTATATCACTTGAAGTCGTGTGTTATACGAATTAGATCATGCCTAGGGGGGTCTAACAACCACCCCTAGGCATGATCTAATTCAGATAACACACTCCTGCGCGTGATGTAATGCTTAAATAGACTCAGCCTTTCCATAGGCACAGCTGCACTGAATCAGGTGCAATCAAGCCCACACACCTGCCGACCCATGAGGCAATTAACTACAGAGACCAGTGATTGACAGTTATTCCTCACAGGAAGACGAAATAAAGCAAAAACCATGACAATCATACTGTATCTCTAGCCTTTATACTATATCTCTAGTATTTATCTGGTGGCCCTCACTGTGGGCTACATACATATATATCCTATAGAACTAGTATCAGATGACAGATCATATTTTGTAAGTAAACATGGCCCCCTCTTAAAAGATCATTTTAATATCTTTTAATTCACAGATGCCAATATACTTACTTACTTACTTATCCTCTTCGTCCCGGTTGGGGCATAAGGCCGCAATCATACTGGGTACTGGACTTTCTGAGTGAAAGACCCCAGGCGGTCAGGGTGGGGGGTCAGACCTCCAACACCATCACCCTGAGCATCGGGTCCCCCCAGGGCTGTGTTCTGAGCCCCCTGCTGTACTCACTCTACACACACGATTGTGTGGCCAAGTTCAGCTCCAACTCCATAGTGAAGTTTGCAGACGACACAGTGGTGGTGGGGCTGATCTCGGACAACGACGAGAAAGCCTACCGGGAGGAGGTTGAGGTACTGGAACGCTGGTGCCAGGACAACAGCCTGCTCCTGAACATTGGTAAAACCAAGGAGCTGATTGTGGATTATAGGAGAGGACAGCAGGAGACACACACACCACTGATGATAAACGGGGCTACCGTGGACAGGGTGAGCAGCTTTAAGTACCTGGGGGTCCACATCTCAGAGGATCTGACATGGTCAACACACATAGACACAGTCGTAAAAAAGGCGAAGCAGCGCCTCTACCACCTGAGACAGTTAAGGAAGTTCAGAGTATCGGGGAAGATACTCCAGTCCTTCTACTCCGGAGCTGTAGAGAGCATCTTGACTGGAAACATCACTGCCTGGTATGGAAACAGCACGGCACAGGACAAGAAGGCCCTACAGAGAGTGGTGCGCTCAGCCGAGCGTACCACGGGTATTGCACTACCTCCCCTGCAGGTTCTATACAACAAGAGGTGCAAATCCAGAGCCTGCAGAATAATGAAAGACCCCCACCACCCAAATAACAGCCTGTTCCAGCTGCTGAGGTCAGGCAGACGCCTGCGAACCCCAGCTACTAGGACATAGAGGCTTAGGCTCAGCTTCTTCCCCCAGGCCATCAGAGCCTTGAACAATGAACACTGAGTGCCACAGAACACTGATCTATCCACACACAAGCACACATGAGCACACACACGACACGCACGCTGTGCACGCTCACACACTAGCAGCCACTTTAACACTTTAACATGAGCAGACACACACTCATGCCGCACACGCCCACACTTATGGCCAAAAAGGAAAGGTCACTTTAAATTAGTATAACAGTAACAGTGTATTGCACTACCTAAGCTACCTAGCATGTCCTATATGCCCTGTAAATAACTATGTACAGATACCGAGATGTCCCACCATGTTACCTGTTACCTGTTTATTGCACAATGTTGTTTTTTATTGGATTCTATTACATGTTGTACCACTGTATTGCACATCTTTGCCTGCAAGACCACCCGCATTTCATTGTATACTTGTATGCCGTGACAAATAAAACTCTTGACTTGACTTGACTATACACTGCCACTGAATCCTGTCTCGTGCTTTGGCCTGCGCTTCGTCCCAGGAAAGACCCATCTCCTTCAGCTCCATCATCACTGTCCTTCGCCAAGTGTTCTTTGGTCTACCCCTCTTTCTCTTCCCAACTGGGGTCCATCTCAAGGCAACTTTGGGTAACCTTTCATTGGGCATCCTCAATACATGGCCGAGCCATCTTAACCTCCGTCTCCTTATCTCAAGGGACATATGCAAGCTGCCTGTCTTCTTATAAAGTTCCTCATTCGAGATTCTATTTGGCCAAAAGATGTTGCAGATCCTACGTAAGCAGCTATTGTGGAAGACGTCAACCTTTCTCATATCCTGTTTTGTTACTCTCAAGCACTCAGAGCCATAACAGGACAGACTTAACATTGCTGTTGAAGAGCCTGAGTTTGGTTTTAAGGCTATATTGTTTAGACTTCCAGATGTTGCGAAGTTGGCTGAAAGCACCTCTTGCTTTGTTGAGACGTGTCTTGATGTCTTTTTGCGGTCCACCTTCACTGCTTATGAGGCTTCCGAGTCCATCCTTTAAAGTCTTCTACACATTCCAACGCCTCTCCATCGATGGTGATTGGAGGTGCTGTTGGGGCATTGATGCACATCACCTGGGTCTTTTTCTGGTTGATGTAGAGACCAGTTTGCTTTGCATAATTGCTTAGCCGGTCAGACTTCTCCTGGAGGTGGCTACGAGTGGATGACATGACTGCCAGATCGTCTGCAAAGTCAAGGTCTTCCATAAAAGAGAACAGGGTCCATTGGATTCCACGGGGACGGTCTGATGTAGTTTGACGCATAACCCAGTTGATGGTAATCAGGAACAGAATAGGGTAGAGGATGCAGCCTTGTCTTACTCCAGATGCCAATAGGGTCGCACTAAAAATCTTCAGATCCAAAATAAACAAATCTGTGACTGTGCAAATTACCAGTCCAGTGTGTGTGTGTGTGTGTGTGTGTGTGTGTGTGTGTGTGTGTGTGTGTGTGTGTGTGTGTGTGTGTGAGTGAGTGAGTGAGTGAGTGAGTGAGTGAGACACAGAGACAGAAGGAGAGAGACAGAGAGACAGAGAGAGAGAGAGAGAGAGAGCGAGAGAGAGAGGGAGAGGGAGAGGGAAAGGGACAGAGAAAGAGAAAGAGAGAGAGAGAGAGAGAGAGAGAGAGAGAGAGAGAGAGAGAGAGAGAGAGAGAGAGAGAGAGAGAGAGAGAGAGAGGAGGTAAAGGGTATAGGATGCTTCTGTGTTTCACGTCATGGCTTTTCAAAGTGTTTGCTTTGATCTCATGGATCTGTCTGGGCACTGGAAGTCGAGCTTCCTGGCTCGATCCTGCTGATAACAGCATCAACCCAAGAAGTGCTCGATAGCACATCCTTTGACACAACGCTGGACTAAAGCACTGAACAAACTGCCAATCCAGTTCAGTATACAAAGGATAACGACAAAGCCACAGTTTAGAACAAACATACCCTCCAGGAGTTATGGATGCTGTGATTGCAAGACCTCTGCTAAACCAACAGTTAATTGCTGACACATTAGGGCTAGTCATTTTGAATGACCACAGCGATTTTGCTGCAGAGAAACCTTACATTGTTTAAAAACATAATCACAATATGTCTACTGTAGTACCATACAATGTATTTGGAAAAGCCACCAAAACATCAAATGTCAGTGTCAACAAAAACAACAGACAAATCCCTCTAGGGATTCCATGAGCCTTTAACAGGTTAAAAGGCTTCGTGAAATGGAGCTCCCTCATTAATGTCCAATGAGTGATACATTGCTCACCGTCTTCTCCAGAGTCAGACTAGATTAAGATTAAGATTAAACTGGACTTTATTCAGTCTTTATTCATTGCACACATTGACAATGTTGTCATGCAGTGGCACACACAGATACACACACACATAAAACAATTATTTTTGGGTCGCAGATGAAATGTTCCTCTCTGCGTTTGACCCATCACCTGGCTTAGAGTAGACGACAAAGTACAGCAACTTGCAATGGGCCTGGTCTACAAGATACACTATACGACTAAGGTACCCATGTACATGTCAACATACTTCCCAAAGGTCAGTGAATACCACAACCACTACACCAGAGGAAGCTCAACAAATCATGTTAAACCCAGATTCGGCTCAAACAAGGGACTAAACACGTTTCGCAATTATGCCACATCAATGGGGCAAAATGGGGGACCCTGATGGAAACAAGACAAACGTCTTTCTCAGGTCTGCATCCCCTTAACAATTGTGTGTATTGAGCCGTACTGTATTGTACCCATTCTGCAATCTGTTAAATAAAGTTTTTATTCATTCATTCATTCACCTTGTCCTTCCCCCCAAGGGCAGCCGGGAGCAGACATGGGCTGCGGCTTGGGGCCGCGCCCGGGGACCAATCCACGTGCTCCTGTCTGTCTTCGTGAGGGACGCGGCAGCGTTAGCAATCTGTTTCCATTGTGAAACCCTTGCGAGCACAGGGGGAGAACATGCAAACTCCACACAGAAAGGCCCGGGAGATACCCCACCTGGGTAACTGGCAACGCGGCAACCTGGTCCCCAAGCGGGAATCGAACCCTGGACCTTCTAGCTGTGAGGCGACAGTACCCACTACACCATGTGCCGCACTAGAAGATAGATACGGGTTTTCCATGAGTTGTGCGTTCGGCAGAAAGCTATCCAGCTGCGCGCTAGCCTAGCTTAGCACAATGAATGGAAGTGGACAGTACCAGAAGTCTAGCTTAGAGGGATTGTGCTGAGAAAGGACTCTACTGGATAGGGATAGAACTATCCTTTGAAACTCCAGGAGAGGTGTTAGTTGGCCAACACAGATGAAACTCCATGAGAGGTGTTAGTTGGCCAACACAGATGAAACTCCAGGAGAGGTGTTAGTTGGCCAACACAGATGAAACTCCAGGAGAGGTGTTAGTTGGCCAACACAGATGAAACTCCAGGAGAGGTGTTAGTTGGCCAACACAGATGAAACTCCAGGAGAGGTGTTAGTTGGCCAACACAGATGAAACTCCAGGAGAGGTGTTAGTTGGCCAACACAGATGAAACTCCAGGAGAGGTGTTAGTTGGCCAACACAGATGAAACTCCAGGAGAGGTGTTAGTTGGCCAACACAGATGAAACTCCAGGAGAGGTGTTAGTTGGCCAACACAGAGGCTAGGCGGTACTGTCCACTTCCACACAGAGAAACAGTAAACGAATGTCCCATAATGTTGGCGTGTTCCTTTTAAAGTCAGTGTCTTCATTTCCCATCTCAGCGTGGTGCACAGCGTCCTACAGGAGCCTCTCACTAGCAACAGCCTGTGTTGTTTGCACAGCAGGACTCCTATCTATTCCAGAGAGGAGCTGCTGAATAAGGTGCAGACAGGGAGACAGAAGGGTCCTCTGAATCAGGCTGGGAGGTTAGGTTAGGTTAGGTTAGGTTAGGTTAGGTTAGGTTAGGTTAGGGTAGGTTAGGTTAGGTTAGGGTAGGGTAGGGCAGGGCAGGGTAGGATAGGATAGGATAGGTTAGGGCAGGGCAGGGTAGAATAGGTTAGGGTAGTTCAAGTTTGTTTATTAATTGTCACAATAAAATACACAGTGAAATGCTTGGTTCTGTATGAGCTTCATACAGTAAAAAAAAGTAAGTAAAAAAGTAAGTAAAGAGGAATATACAATATACATATATACAATATACAATACAATATACAATCTAAAGTACAACCTAGGTGCAATCTAAGTACAGTGAGTAAAATGAGTAACCAGTGAGAGGGTAGGTTAGGTTAGGGCAGGTCAGGGTAGATTGATTGATTGATTGAAAATTTTATTAACAGATTGCAGAATGGGTACAATACAGTACAGCTCAATACACACAATTGTTAAGCGGATGCAGACCAGAGAAAGACTTTCGTCTTGTTTACATCAGGGTCCCCCATTTTCAATTCATCATAACATATATGACATACATCATGACATACAGATAGACAGTACTGCTACATCTATACATTTATGACATACCAGATTTACAAATACAGTAATGTTTTTGATACAAGAAGAGTCTAAAAAAGAGAGTATATACATTTGACGAAGAAACTGTACATTGGAGGATGTTGGTAGGTGGGGTGGAGGGGGGGGGGGTTGGGTAGGTGCGGTGGGGGTGGGGGGGAAACTGTACATAGGAGGTGGTGGGGTCGGGGGGGGGGGGGGGGCGTTGGGTTAGGCGGGGGGGTAACTGTACATTGGATTATCGACGAAATCTTACTTGGTTCCAAGAAGAGGGTCTCATGTATTTTTTACCCAGGTGTAATGATAGTTTATTATCAGCGAGCCAGATGCAGATTTGCCTAGGATAGGTTAGGTTAGGTTAGTGCTCATGTCAGCTCCTTCTCCTTCTCTGCTGCTCTTTTCCACATGCTGCTTTTATTGGCCAAAGTCACTCAGGGCAACAAGGGCCTTGCGAGCCTGTGT
>NC_140166.1:205813169-205955669 GCF_963971535.1 Notolepis coatsorum
GTCCACGTTTAGTTCCAGAGGCGTGTGCCAGTGGCTTTGTCGTTCCACCATAAAACCTATTTTCTCGTGAGATTGAGGTGGGACGGGGCGTCCTTCCTGTACCCTTGTTGTGGGTGGGATTAGCAGATCACATCCCATCTGGACGGGCCGGCATGATGCGTCAATGGGGGCCATATCAGACTGGAGTCACGCTTCCCTCATCATCAGAAGTCGGCAAATCAAAAGCAGCGGAGACCGCTGGCTATAAGGTCTATAAACACTGAACACCAAAATGTTCAGCTTAGCTCAAAGAAACAAAAGGTAAAGCATGTCTACAGAGAGAGAGGTGGCTCACACAGCTTGCGTTGGATCTAGGACACAGAGAGAGAGAGAGGAGAGAGAGAGAGAGAGAGAGAGAGAGAGAGAGAGAGAGAGGGAAGAGAGAGAGAGAGAGACGAGAGAGAGGAGAGAGAGAGAGAGAGAGAGAGAGAGAGAGAGAGAGAGAGAGAGAGAGAGAAAGAGGGAGGAAGAGAGAGGGGAAGAGGGAGAGAGAGAGAGAGAGAGGGATAAATAGAGAGAGGGAGAGAGAGGGGAGGGGAGAAAGAGTGGGGAGAGAGAGGGAGGAGAAAGAGTGGTGGAGAAGAGAGAGAGAGAGAGAGAGAGAGGGAGGAAAGAGAGGGAGAGGGAGAGAGAGAGGGGAGAGAGAGAGACAGTGGTCTGAAACGCTGTTTCCCAGGCTTGCACAAGTAATCAGGTTACTAGTACCCCCCCCCCCCACACCCGACGTGCAGAGGGGGGATCCTCCACCTCACTCCTCCATCTCTCATTAGCCACTGCAGGCGAGCAGAAAGAGGAGACGGAGCCTCCAGTGAAAAACAGCGAGGTGGGCTGACTCCGTGCCCTGCTTTCCCCCAAAGCGTCTCTTATGTAATGGACAGGTAATTGGGGAGCGTGTTAGAATGGCTACCAGAGCCGCTCCTGCCAGGATGTGGAGGGTGATCAAAGGGACGTGAGCTGAAGGCGCCAGGGGCAGGAGAGTTCAGCACGGGGTTGAGGGTCTCTGCCCGTGACCACACCCAGCTCCTGGCTGCCCTCACACTCCCTGAGAGCCTCTGCTCTCTCTCTCTCTCTCTCTCTTTCTTCTGCCCCTCTCTCTCTGCTCCCTCTCTCTCTCTCTGCTCCATCTCTCTCTCTCTCTCTCACTCTCTCTAGCTCTCTCACTCTCTCTCTATCTCTCTCGCTCTCTCTCTCTCTAGCGCTCTCACTCACTCTCACTCTCTCTCTCGCACTTTCGCTCTCTTTCTCTTTCTCTCTCACTCTCTCTCTCTTGTTCTCTCTCACTCTCTCTCTCTCTTGTTCTCTCTCCTCTCTCTCTCTCTTGTTCTTACTCGCTCGCTCTCTCACTCTCCTCTTGTTCTCTCTCCTCTCTCTCTCTCTTGTTCTCGCTCGCTCGCTCACTCTCTCTCTCTTGTTCTCTCTCCTCTCTCTCTCTCTTGTTCTCACTCGCTCTCTCACTTTCTCTCTCTGATGTGTAGCAGCACAGACAGGGTACAGTAGTACTCAAGGGAACTGGTGGCTGACCAGGGTAGAGAGAAAGAAGAGGAGAGAGGACAGAAAGAGAGAGAGAGGACAGATTAACTGAAATTAATTCAACACACACAAAAATATTTGAGCTATTAAGTATGGGTCAATGGGAATCTGGGTGTGTGTGTGTGTGTGTGTGTGTGTGTGTGTGTGTGTGTGTGTGTGTGTGTGTGTGTGTGTGTGTGTGTGTGTGTGTGTGTGTGTGTGTGTGTGTGTGTGTGTGTGTGTGTGTGTGTGTGTGTGTGTGTGTGTGTGTGTGTGTGTGTGTGTGTGTGTGTGTGTGTGCGTGTGTGCGTGTGTGTGTGCGTGCGTGCGTGCGTGCGTGCGTGCGTGCGTGCGTGCGTGCGTGCGTGCGTGCGTGCATGTGTGTGTTTGTGAGTGAGTTTGTGAGTGAGTTTGAGCATGTGGGTTACAGTAATCGTTTATCTGGGCATTGTTTATGATGGATGATGTGATGTGAATGTAGTGTCATGGTGTGATTATTGTGTGTGTAATGTGAAAAGATAAAAATAAATATATATATATTTAAAATAATGCAAGTAGGACAAGGAGGTCCAGCAGGCTGGCGAAGCGTCACAGATCCTCGAAAACCAGGTGGAATATAATAGTCCCTTCTGTCCCCTTCTCCTGCGCAGCACAGGGTTAGTAGGGCCTCCTCTATAGACACAGAGCGCCTCTGTCTAGGAGCCAGACACATGCGTAGCCCCTGCTGTCAGGGCGGTGTTGGGCTCCAGCTGCTGACATGGAGGAGCACACGGTCTGGCCCTCCTGGGCTCGGGGCTGATTGGAGACCACGGGGGTGCCAGGCCAGCATTGAGAGGAAGTGGCTAAGGCGGTTTAAGTGTTAAAAGTGATTGTTCGCTGCGATGCGGAAGCTCATCCGATATTCTCGGGGCGCGTTCACACACCTACTAGTTTGTTTCAAACGGTCAAATCTAAAGTTGTTACTTTTGTTGCGTTTTTTTATCGGTTCGGTTGCCAAATGACAAATAAAGCTAACTTAAAAAAAAAAGGAAAAGAAGCCATGTGATCACGCAGGTTTATGGGATATAATTTTGAATCCCATACCTGCCAACATTATTAGAAAAATATTAAAAAAAGGGGCTTCAAACAGGTATATTTCTTTAATTTTGGTGGTTTTGTCCTCATTCCTTTCAGGCACTGAGGATATGTACCGTAGCCTGTGTTCACTCTGGGTTGCCAGGTTGTGTCAGATTGCCATGGTTGTGCAGGAATAATTAAGCATAGAGTATGAAGGGGATAAGGCGGTTTCTCAATCTAATCTGTCTCTACATCAGACCAGTCTCTCTACATCCAACCAGTGGTCGACCAATAATATGGGTTTTTCATTGGCCAATGCCAATATTTTGAAAAGCAGGGCGGCCTATAATAATGCCAATATAATAGTAATTTCTTTGCAGCTAATAAAAATTATTTAAAAAATTATTTTTTCTTTTTAAATCTGCACTCTACTTATTAGTTGAAATCAACAAATGTATCAAACTAAATCAATTGATTGGAAATAAAAATTAAATACATTATATATTTATTATTTTGGAATCAATTGACACTTGCAGAATTGACACATGGGCGAATGTTATAAGTCTGTTAACATTTTTGTTAATTGGCCATGTGAGTGCGGTTATGCCCATTATTTCACAATATAAAACAGCCTCTACATCAGGTGAGAGGGGGATGTAGCTTCAAACTGAAGGCATCTCCTGCTCTGACTGTTTTATCCATCTGCTCCCTCCATATCAGGGCAGATTTATTATTGTTTATTATATTATTATTTTCCAGTTATTTATTATAATTATTTTATACAATCCTAGTTATTCACTCCAAAAGGAACTAAAGGGGTGCACTCAGTAGAGCACAAATCTCCACCACTGCTCAGATGAGACATTAAACCAAGGTCCCGTCTGAATTTGGTTGTTAAAAGAACCCAGGGTATCGCAAAGAGTAGGGGGTTCCCCAACGTTCCTGGCCAAATTCCCAATCAGGTGTCTGACATCAAGGCCACCTTCCCTCCCTTAATTGGCTGATATAAATCCCTGTCTCCTCAGCCGTTCAGCCATTGTGTAGTGTGATGTGTGCCTGGTGCCAGTGTATGGCAGCCATTGATCCTGCGTAGCCCAAGGTTGGGTGCTACTGGTGGTAAAGGAGGCAATTTTCACCCTACATTATAAAAAAGCACTTTAAGTCTGTCTAGAAAAGTGCTATACAAAATGTAATGATCATTCATTCATTCATTCACCAGGTGGCAGTTTCTTCTTCAAACAATATAATATTTACAATATTTAACAAATGCAGACTATTACGCTGTTACGCTGGCATGACTTTTTTCTCTACTTATGTAAATCTTTATAATACATTTTTTATTATTGTTTATTCTTTTGTTTTCTCTTTCATAAAAGTGAACTTTATTTTTTAATGTAATCTTGCTGCAATAAATAGAAAATGTGATCCAGAAAAAAATATATACAGAGTTCATCCTACAGCAGTTGTGAATGTGCACAACAAATATCAGACCAATCTCCCTTGTAGTTGTGCGAGATATAGCTGCGGGCAGAAAGATAGACAGACAAACAGACTCACACATGTAATAGATCCTGCTGGTGGAGATGAAGATAACTCACAGGAGGTGAAGGAAACATCAGGGGCCGTATTCACTAAAGGGTTGGTCATGTAACGGCCCCCCCCGGTCCTGCTTCACAACCCCCATTGGTCCATGGACATTTTCCCCCCGGTACTGTGTCACAACCCTCATCTGTCCATGGACATTTCCCACGCCTGAACTACGTCTCTCAACCACCAGGTGGACTAGTTCAGTGCATTCATCTTTGTTGTCTTTTATTTATTAATGTCCTGTCTGTCATCACCAATCTGTTGTGTGTTCATCTGTTGTCTTTACTGTGCCCCATTGTCTAATTTAGTTTTGTCTCCTTGTGGCTGTATCTATGTGCTGTTTGGTGTTGTCATGTGTTTGTATATTTCCCCTGCTACGTTTCATGTTTAGTCATTACCCCAGCTGTGTGTTATTTCACTAATCATCCTCTTGTCTCTAATTAGTCCTGGTATTTAAGTGTTGTCAACCCAGCTGTCCTTTGCTGGGTCATTACTTCTGTTTCCTGTTTCACTGTTGCGTTTGTTACGCGAGTACTCTTGCCGTCTGCAAGATCCATGTGTCGTGCTTGTTAGTTGTTTATCATTGTGCTTATCTCGTTTTTGAGACTACGGTCTCTCTTTTATTTTCCCCATTTCAAAGTGTTTTCTTTTCGTATTATGCTCCCGTGTGTCACAATAAAGTGCACGTTATTGTGAAAGAGCAACCACCGCATTCCGCCTCCTGTCTATCCTCTGCTTGTCTGCTTCTGGGTTCTACACACCACCATGCCGTCTAAACGTGTGAATCATAACATGGTCATAGTGCTGGTGGTTTTTCAGAGCCAGGATAATGTGTTTAATCATTGAATGATAGAGTTAAAAGTGTCAGACTAGATTGCACAATAATAGCACATGTTTGTGCTTGTGTGTAGATATTGTTAGAGATGTTCTCACGTCACCCACTCCAAGGAGCAATGCTGTCATGACAAAGGTGGTCACAACCGTACAATATTTGCCAACTGGAAAGAAGCATCCATTCATCCTTGATCATTTATCATAACCTTCCATTGGCAGAGTCATCTCACACAGCGCTGACAACTATGAATACAATATCTTAAGGCTGCAGCAAGCTTCCCCGGTATTGTCGGGATAATTGATGGGACGCAGGTTCAGTGATGCTTTGAAGTCCTTGTGATCGACCAGAGAATGAAAATATAAATAGCTACGATCTTGGATATGTTGGATAGGCTGCTAGACTACAATCTATCTGTAGATTAATTAACTAAAGATTAATTGTCTGCCTGTTAATGTTGCACCAAAAATTACCAAATCAAATTCCTTGTATGTGTAAACTACTTGGCAATAAAGACCTTTCTGATTCTAATTCTGATTCTGATCCTAAGAATTCTTTAAGCTAATATACTGTAGTAGGAGGTATCTCAGAGTATTCTGAGAATGTTTGTGAATATTATGGGATGTGACAGCCCTCAAAACACGAGTAAAGGATCATTTGTCACAGAGAGCACTTAACAGCATAGGCTACGCAATCCATTCACAATCAGCTCAGATTACACCGTGCCGCACTAAACACTTGACACAACGGTAAGTGATACGTTCCCCCGTTTTAGTTGTGACATTCAATCACTTCAGTGTGACTCAGTCGCCTCCCTTTAATCACGTTGCCTCTGTAGCTTCAGACGAGGGCTCATGAGTACGAGTCCAGACCACAAGGAAGTGGTGAACCTGCAGAGCGACGGCGGCCATTCGTCATGCTAATTTGCTCCCGGTTGCTCCTTGTCCCCTCGTTCCACCGCAGGGGGAGATAAAAACGAATGCTATGTAGGTGTAGGTGTTTTATTTTCCAACAACACACGTGTTCTGAGCACAGCTCTCAGAGGTTGATGTTGTTGATACAGTGTCCTCCTGTGTTATCTGCTCACCACGCCCCCACGCTTCCTCCAGCGTCGCAGTTCCAGGTGTTGTATAATGTGACAGTGAGGTTGTCCTTTGGCATTGACCGTTTCCGTGAACATGATGACGACCGACCGCGGCCTCTATATACCTTTCTGTTTCAGTCCTGTTCTCATCCTAGCAGCCTCTATACCTCTGTTTCAGTCCTGTTCTCATCCTAGCAGCCTCTATACCTCTGTTTCAGTCCTGTTCTCATCCTAGCAGCCTCTATACCTCTCTGTTTCAGTCCTGTTCTCATCCTAGCAGCCTCTATACCTCTGTTTCAGTCCTGTTCTCATCCTAGCAGCCTCTATACCTCTCTGTTTCAGTCCTGTTCTCATTCTAGCAGCCTCTATACCTCTGTTTCAGTCCTGTTCTCATCCTAGCAGCCTCTATACCTCTCTGTTTCAGTCCTGTTCTCATTCTAGCAGCCTCTATACCTCTCTGAAAGCATTAACCCTTTGTAGTGTGGTAGTGGAAGGTTAACCCTTTGCAGTGTGGTAGTGAAAGTTTTTTATTATTATTATAATAATAATATTAATATGATCAGATATCATACATTTTACTTGTACTGGTAGATGGGAAATAAGTCTCATAATGTAGCTCTGTTTTATACTCTTTAATCCAATGGATCACATATTATGAACAACGGCAGTTACGGGGTTTGACGGGGGTGCAATACTGGAGTCACAGATTTGACTGAACAAGCAGGCGTCCAGGCGGTGTTGGTAATGCCGGCGAGGGCATGTTAGCTCATTCTGTCAAAGTAGTGCAAACGTGCATAACTTATCTAACATGCGACTGTATGGAACGTCCCCTCAAGGACTGATATGGGAACACATCAAAGACATGTAATGCACGCGATGATTAATGGACGCCTGCGTTCACAAGGCTGATTGGTCCACTGTACAGTCACGGCCGTGCGAGCGGAGGAGCTCCTCTCCATCCTCGCGGCTGACATGACCATGAAGAACTGTCATGGCGTCCTCATAAAACGGGATGATCAATGGCCCAGAGCTGTGAATGGAATTCACTTAACCCTTTCACTACCACACTACAGAAGATTAACCCTTTCACTACCACACTGTAGTGGTAGTGAAAGGGTTAACCTTCTGTAGTGTGGTAGTGAAAGGTTAACCGTCTGTAGTGTGGTAGAGAAGGGTTAACCTTCTATAGTGTGGTAGTGAAATGTTAACCTTATGTACTGTAGTGTGGGAGTGAAAGGGTTAACCTTCTGTAGTGTGGTAGTGGAAGGTTAACGTACGGTTATGTATAGTGACGCTCAGCGTCATGGTGCAAATACTCCACTCCAGTACTTGCGCACTGAATAAAAACTCACAATGTACCTTTACATACCAACATCTGTCTGACCACACCCCCATCCGCTACCTACATAAGCAGGGGTGTGGCCATGCCCTCACCTCCTTCCCAATCTTTCACCACAAGGCAAGATCAAAGGGCCACAGGGGAGTCCTGACGCTGAGCGTCACTATACTCATATAACTATGGTTATATACATAACCGTACGCTATATTATCGTATAGCTCTGCTCAGCGTCATGGTGCAACACAGGAGCTGAGCAGAGCTGAGCTCGACAAATGTACCCCACTGAGGCCCCCCACCACCATCAGAACCGGGGCCCGTTGTTTCAAAACACACAATTAGCACAACCACACACAATTATCAAAACACCTCAGATCCTTTGCTAAATTAAACACACAAAACCATACACTAATTTATAAAAACTACATTTGAACCAGTTACACACACTGCTGTGCTTAACCTAAAACACATTTAGCAATTCTATACTTCTCAGTGATTAGAGTACTGTAAGTGAAGTACGCAGAGAATGTGCAAATATACAATAAATTCAACAAACACTACACAAGACCAATGCCGTAGACTGATGAAAATAGGTTGTATTGTTTTGCAAAAAGTGTGAGGCTGACATTGTGCTTATAGCGGTGCAAATCTGGGCCTATGTTTTGCTCTTTGAGTGTAAGGTTTTGATAATTGTGTAATACTTTTGATTTGCGTGTTTATGCAATTGAAGAAAACTGTAAAGACTAGAGATGAACTGTTTATTTCTTTTGTACATAGGCTGTGCATATGTTTGTTTATTTGCTTATGTGTATGATTCTTAACTGTGTTTTTATTTTGTTATTGGTGTATATGTGTGTATGTATGTACAGCAGTGGCGAAGCGTACCGGAGTTAACCGGGCCTTCATAATATTATATATTATTAATATTATATTCCAAATAAAATAAGTCCCTCGATACTCCGTGCTGCTGCTGCTGACTTGAAATAAAATAGACAGTTCTGTGGGCAGTCGGCCCGACACTAAACAGCAGTCTGTTATAATCACATTTGTATGAGCTAACGAATTCCGTTATATTGGACATTTGTATTAATTATATCAAGCGAAGAATTGAGAAAGCAGAGAGAGACGGCAACATTATCGTGTGGTTCAACGTTGCGTGATCGCTAAAACCAATGCCGATCTCCGCCTCCCAGCGAGTTGTCATTATTAATTAGACATGCATGGTGACTCAACAACGAAACAAATGTAACTATTTTAATACAATTCAAATTGTGCTTAGAGGGAAGTTACGGTATGCAAAGAAAGATCAAGTCAAGAATTACCAAATGAAATGCACAGCAGCCCAGCCAATATTTCAAGACAGACATATATGTGTGGAAATAAAATGCGCAGCGGCAGATCAATATAATCAATATAAATTAATTAGTTTCACTCACCATTTTGACGTGGTTCACCTGAAGACGAAATCCATCCTCCTGTCCGTTTGGGTGAACTTTTCAATGACCCGGTCATACAGCTGATCAGTCCTTTTCAGATCCAGGAGCATTTCTTTTTCAATTGACATGGAGGATAATGCAGAGAGTCGGGCTTGTCCGGTTGTATTCCTCGCATATGTTTTAATGCGCTTGAGGGCAGAAAATGTCCTTTCCACGGTTGAGGTGGTGACAGGGATAGTTACAACTAAACACGTCAGTTTATATAGCTGCTTCATGCTTTCACTGAGTTTTTTTTGTTGAAGAAATAGAAGAAGGTCAGATGGGTCCTTTCCCTGAAAATCTGCCATAGAATACATGACACCAAGTTCGGTTTTCAGCCGTGGCAAGTCAAAACGCGGCCCGTAGCTGTCAGTCAGGCTTGTGAAAGCAGTTTCAGGGAACGTTTTCTTATAGATGGTGAACTGCGTGGGATCCAGAAGGGAAAGGAATGAAAGCTTTTCGTGATCTTTAAAACGAGTTGTCATTTGATTTAGAATATTGTCAATAATGCCATCATGCACCTTCTTGTAGTATGTACGTGGATCTCCGCACGCTCTGCGCCCAGGTGGCACACCGGTGGTGTTCACTGTCTCGTCATAGAGTTGCTCAAAACGTGGCCTCTGCTCCTCAATGCGAATGCAAAACTCGTCCACCCGAGCCAAACAAAACTGCATGTCAAATGACTTCCTCTGCAAAATGTCAAAAAGAACATCTGCATGGGAAAACATTTCGTAAAATGTTGAAATTAAAAAACTAAATTCAAAGGTGCTCAAGTATGATATATGAGCATCAGCACCGCCTGTAGCAGTATCGTCAAATTCCTCGTGGTGGTCAACTATGTACTGGAACACGTCCTTAAGAGCATCTTTCTGTTCAAATACAGTGCAAACCAATCTTGATGTGAAATTCCACCTAGTTGGTGCAACTCGTGGCAGTCGCCTTTGACACATCTGGTCAAGCACTTGCGTACGTTTGGGCGATTTAGTAAAGAACGCGGCCATGGAAGACAGGTGTGAGAGGAAGATTTTGCATTCTTGAATTTTTTTTACACCTTGAGATAAAACTAAATTAAGGACATGTGCATAACAGTGTATGAAAAGCGCATCGGGGACCCTTTCCTTCACTTTGGCTTGGACACCGTTTAGTCCCGAGGCCATAACAGGTGCACCATCGTAACACTGCGCTACAAGTTTATCTGTGCATGCATATTCCTCCAAGAAATTAAGAGCCAGGGTTGCAACCTCTTCTGCTGTTTTGCCCCCCGACACATCCACATATTTAATGAACCTCTCTTTTACGCCACCGTCTGTTACATAACGAAGAACAATTGACAGCTGTGCAGCATTGCTCACATCGGACGTTTCATCCAGCATTAGAGCTACACATGACGCGTTCCTTATTTCTTCTTTAATTTCGTCATTCATCACATCAGCAACAGCACTTATCAAATCGTTCTGTATTTGACTTGAGGTTCCAATAAATACCTTGGAAGTGGTCAGATGGTAGTGCAAAGCTGGATCATATTCTGCTAAAAATGACAAAAGCTCCAGGTAATTCCCCCGGTTCAAAGATGTTCCACTCTCATCATGGCCCCTGAAAGCCATCTCCTGTTTCCCTAGGAAAACCACGCAGTGTATGAGCCGTTTTAAAATATCCCGATTTTTTTTGACCTTTTCGTTGTGCATCGTTGTTTCTCTCCGTCTCTGTTCATCCAGCTGTAAATCAATCCTTGCGTCTCCAAATGTTTTCAGACTAATTGTTGCCTTAAGGTGACTTGCCGAGCCTTCATGCTTTTGTGCAGACTTTGTTAAACAGGTAAGGTTATCGAAGCCTCTAAAGTTCCACGCACCCTTGTCGGTCCCAAACAACAAACATTCCCAGCAGAAAAGCTTCTTCCGTGAAACCGAGCCAGTCATCCAGGGGTACCGTTCCCAATTACTAGCCTGGAAATGTCGCTCGTAACCAGCCTTTGATGCCTGGCTGATTTCCAGTCCTTCTGGGGTTGGGCGGCCTTTTTTGATAATGTCCATCTTTTCATTGAATGTTCTTCTTGAAAAGGGAACTGTTAATAAATCCGCAACAACATCGACGGTATCATTTGCTGCTGCCATGTTTCAGTTTGTCTCGTGTTGTCTTGCTTGATAGTTAACTAAGGTAGCAAGTTCCGCGTTTGCCGTTTTGCGCTCTGATTGGCCGACGCAGCCAGACTCTAGAATACTTTGGCATCTAAAAGACTACGCCCATTGACTACAGCTCCAAATGTGATTGGCTGATCAAACTGTCACTCCACACCTGGGCTCATGTTAAGGTTTATTGGGCAGGTCGAGCTAGAATACCCGATGGAGGAAAGTCTGCCCAGAGACTTGTGAAAAGAAATCTCCGATTGGCTGTTATTTTCTCCTGTACAAAAACGCTCTAATGCGCAGTGAATGGGTCGAAAACAACTATGGCGAGTGAAACAGTGCGGTTTTAACAGATTAGCGACACAAACTATTTTAATACATTTGATTAAAAAAAATAAAAAAATAAAAATAAAAAAAGTAATTTTTAAAATTCATATTTTCTTTCTTCTGAGGCTCACAGGGCCTTCTCTGAATACCTTGAAGGCCCTGAGAATTCGCCACTGATGTACAGTATATGTATATATATATGTATATATATGTGTATATATGTATATTTGTACTCCTGTTGGGGCCTCTTGGACCAGATCAATGTTTTATCTGGCTAAATAAAGGTTAAATAAATAAATAAGAAACTGATGATTTGGTCCTGTAAACTTTGAATTTTCTATGGGGACTTCCCAGATCCCTCTCATGGACATGGACCTCACTTTGAGAACCTCTAATGATTCTAGTTCTTCAGTATTCATCTCTAATTACTCAAAAATTGCGTATTTAAAAACTAACCCAAGGGCGTGAGACCCCTCTACCTATGCTTTGATCTATTCCGTTAACATCCCCCAGATATGAATGAGAATTCATCGAGACAACACTGGCACTCGGAAGAGACAGATTCCATCCCAGTCGCCCCATAAAAACGCTGTTTTAATGATGAGCAACCAAGGCGCGCAGGCCCATGCGTGATTCTTATGAGAAGCACCCAGGGCCAGCACTATGTACACGTCGAGACCCAAAACACATCAATGGATAGTCTAACAAGACACCAGACATTGTTCCTCCAAGCCGCCTGGGAGAACGGCAAGAAGCCGGTGTTCTTTATTTCCTCTTTCCTATAAAAAAGAGAAAAAAGAAGACGGACATGTGTCCCATGTGACACGGCTGAGGGAAAAAAACAATACCCCGTCAACCTACTCCACAAGGAGGGGACGGGAACCCCCAGAGAGACTTCCCATGTGAAAAGTCAATGTAACATTGAGCCATGTGACCAAAAGGCTCAAGTTACACATATATTGAGCGTAGCAGAACACCAAGTCCCTACGCTCCGCCACGACAACTTGACAATAACAGAGAACCACACATGGGGCCTGTAAAGAACTCACGGAAGTCAGCGTCCAATAGAAACGTGCCCAGTGACGTATTCTATGACGGGGGGAATCCCATGACTCAACCGACTGTGATAGGTGGGGAGTCAGGGAATTCCCCCCCCCCCGTGCCGTACTGACTAATCAGCGCAGCAGGACCGAATGAAAAGAAGGTCAAACCCCCCGACCAATCAGAAAAAAGGGAAGGAGGGGTTTATCCTGTTACCCCCTCGCGAACCCAACCCTCGCATACGAAAATAACAACAGCCATGATACCTTAAGTAGCCAGCATGCTAAATGAATAGCGTATATCCATAGGATAAGCTAACCCAACGCACGCTAGCCACAGACGACAACGTCTGTGAACAGGGTTTATAACAAGGCCAAAGTTTATGTGTGAGCACGACACCCGTGTTTTATTTTTCAAGAACACAGAAGATTGATAGAGAGAGAGAGCGGTCTAAAAGACTGTGGTACAATTACACACACACGAGCACTTCTGTAGGCCAACACTACAGTGTTGTGGCTCAATATCACTGTCTTAAAGTAACAGAACACACAACTAACCTCTACCTTTATAGGAAGAACATAAGTCTCCAGGCCGAGGAAGAAAAAACCCTTTCGACGAGTGTTAGCTACAGGCCTTGCTAAGCACACATATATATATGTAGCGACCAACCAAAGACTAAAAGGTCTAGCTCTCCTATCAAACCCACACTAAGCGAGGATCTACACATCATATCCCCATCATATGTAGTGAATAAACACACAGTTTGTAACAAAATACAGTCCCTCCTGGGAGGGACTTTTTATTGTATAACAAAATATATAGATGGGCCGGGGAAGGGAACAGGGGTAACAGGAGGGGGAAAAGTCACATCAGCGACGCCTGCCACGAGCCGCTCGTGGCTTGCCACCCCGGGGAGCTTTAGCCCCGGAGGGACGGTACAGGGGTGCCTGGTCTCGATGATCCCTACCGTCACCTCCGGGCATGGGTGGGCCGGCTGCAGTGGTCGAGGCGCCCTCTCTCCTCCTGGCCTTCTTCGCCGAAGGGCCAGCAGTGGCGGTGGTAGCCGTGGCGGTGGCATCGGTCGCGGGTCCCCGACGACGAGGCATCCGTCTGACTCCACCGGCGACAACGGGCAGGGGGAAATGGGGCTGGAGCACCAAACGCTCCTCCTCCATATTCCTGCAGGTTTTCGTCATGAGCTGCAACGCCGACCCGAAGAGCCCAGCATCGGAGAGGGGTGCCGTAAGCAGGGGAGGCCTCTTCCTGTCCGGCACTCTCGCCTGCTCCAGCCAAAGACATAGCAGCTAGGGTTTGATTACCGGCGATAAACGACTGGTCACTCCAGTTGGCCAACCGCCTCGCCGATTTCCTGTGGGGAACCGGCTTCCGCAACGGCTCCCACACCACCTCAGGACAAAGGAGAGACGCCATCAGTCTATCAAGCCGAGGCACCCCTTCTTTCATTCCCTCGACCAGACCCTCCTCCCTCGTGATTTCCACGTAGGCGGGGGTGAGGCCAGTGATGTGGGAGACCACCTGTCCCTGACGTACGTAGGCCTCCATTGAGGGGAAAAATGGGCAGACAGCGCCCGCCTCCCTCACAGGACGACGTTGCCATAAATGACCTATTAAATCATCAGGGACAGGAGCAGGCAGTGGCTGCGGCACGCCATTTGCGACTGCGGCTGCCGCCATGAGCTCCGGGAACAAGGCACGTAGTTCCCCATGCGCACCTTCCTTCACTGAGCCCGCGTCCCTCACATACGAGAGGCTACTGCCCATTGCAGAGCCACCAACCGATGTGGCTGATAGCAGGGCATCCCGTCGCTGAGTCGGAGGTTCTAACCCAACACCAGAATACGAGGAACTCCAAGGAGACATATCACCCCCTGCCACAACCTGAAAGGGAGAGTGATGTGTCTCCACCGGAGCGTCGAACAAGAATGCATCTGCCTCCACCATGTAATCCTCCGTTTCCATCGGCCACGGAGAAGCAGACGCACCCTCATCCGGCTCCAGCAGCTCACCGAAACCAGGCCGTTCGCCCCTGCAAGCTACCCTCCTACGACGGGAGCGAGCAGAAGCGAAAAGCTTGCGTCTCAAATCCTCCGCCACGAGAGGAGCCGGCCGCCCATCGGCAGACGACCCCCCGGCGGTGGAGGAATCAGAGCAGGAACCAGGCCATCTCACAGGAGATGCCGCTGGTGCACCAGCTCCTTGGAGAGGCAAGCTACCCACCGGACGCCGATCGGGCGTGAGTGACTTCCACGACCGCAGAGTCAAACCCGCCCCAAGACGCACGACGGAGGAGGCAACGGCGAACCGCTGGTGAAGGGTGACGTTGCTAGCGCGACCCCCCGAGGTAAACATTATATCTTAGTTATTTTCTAATGAAATTATGAGAGAAAGAAAAGAACAAGAAATAATGTGAACGCTTTCTCAACTTTCTTCAATTCTAACAACCAAGCTCAAGTGTTTGATATACAAGGCACTCCTTGTGGTGAAAGTGAAGAAGGAGGTGAGAGCATGGCCACACCCCTGCTTATGTAGGTAGCGGATGGGGGTGTGGTCAGACAGATGTTGGTATGTAAAGGTACATTGTGAGTTTTTATTCAGTGCGCAAGTACTGGAGTGGAGTATTTGCACCATGACGTGAGCAGAGCTATACGATAATATAACCTTATGTAGTGTGGTAGTGAAAGGGTTAACCTTCTGTAGTGTGGTAGTGAAAGGTTAACCGTCTGTAGTGTGGTAGTGAAAGGTTAACCTTCTGTAGTGTGGCAGTGAAAGGGTTAACCTTCTGTAGTGTGGTAATGAAAGAGTTAACCTTCTGTAATGTGGTAGTGAAAGGGTTAACCTTCTGTAGTGTGGTAGTGAAAGGGTTAAAGTGAAAGGTTAACCTTCTGTAGTGTGGTAGTGAAAGGGTTCAATTGAAAGGTTAACCTTCTGTAGTGTGGTAGTGAAAGGGTTCAAGTGCAAGGTTAACCTTCTGTAGTGTGGTAGTGAAAGGGTTCAAGTGAAAGGTTAACCTTCTGTAGTGTGGTAGTGAAAGGGTTCAAGTGAAAGGTTAACCTTCTGTAGTGTGGTAGTGAAAGGGTTCAAGTGAAAGGTTAACCTTCTGTAGTGTGGTAGTGAAAGGGTTCAAGTGAAAGGTTAACCTTCTGTAGTGTGGTAGTGAAAGGGTTCAAGTGAAAGGTTAACCTTCTGTAGTGTGGTAGTGAAAGCGTTAACAATTTGTAGTGTGGTAGTGAAAGGGTTAAGCGTCTGTAGTGCGGTAGTGAAAGTGTTAACCCTTTGTAGTGTGGTAGTGAAAGCGTTAACCCTTTGTAGTGTGGCAGTGAAAACGTTAACCCTTTGCAGCGTGGTAGTGAAAGGGTTAAAGGTCGGGCGCGACGAATTGAGTCAAAGAGTCCAGAAAGAAAGAAAAGAATAATCAATCTCTGTTTTGCTGAAGAAGGCGGAAGACAAAACAAAGCGTATTATTTGGTGCCACGGTGCCTGATAGTGGAGGCGTCTGGTTCTCCAGAGAACAGATAAGAGCGTTAGAGGAGAAGGGAAGCTGAGGGGGAGAACGGTATGAGAATAGCAAACATAGCAAAGTGCATCTTTCAAACCGCACAGCTGAGAGGGTGTGACAATACGGTGACGTCGTCCCGGCTTTAGTCATTGACGTTTTTTTCAAATCCATCCGGTGTCGCTTTGATGCGCATACCGCGAGGCTCACATGGCCGCGTTGCATTACCAGGACGCGGACACATAAACATGCCAGCCGTTCCATAAACCATGCAGGTTATAAAAAATGGCCTATGGCTGAGAGATGATTATTTAACATTATTCGTCCATAGGTGAGGATAATAACTCACGACAGGCTCCCCCGCGTCAGCGTGGAGAGGCGTATCAAGAGTAGAACACGCTTTTGTTTGACAGTTTAATTAGTTCTTAATTAAATCCTCTCCACCCTTACGTCCCGTCCCCCCCAGCTAGACTCATGGTTTGTTTTTGTTTTTGTCATGTCTGTAACCTGGGCAGCCTTGTAAAAAATAAAATAAAAAAGGAAGGTCACAGAGTTTATAAATGGAAATGGGGCAGTTGCTCAAGGAGAACCCTCAGCAAGATCGTTAGCGTTTGTCTCAACAAACAGCATTCCAGTTAATTAGGTGCTCATCTGCCAGGGAAGGAATGACTCTCTGACAAGTAACCCTGGAAGCGCTTTCTGCAATGAACACCAAGGGGCCCCGTTTGACAGAAGTTCCTTTTACCATTCTCTGCGTGTCCACGGCACGGGATACTGTGTCCACCGGCAATATTGATGAGTAAAACAAAAGACGTGGTGCAGGCTGCTCCTTGTGGCCCCTGGAGAGGTGTCTGCATGTACTAAATGGACTTTTCACATGATCCTTATTAATCTTTCATGAACCGCGGACTGCATTTCATGTTTCATGTTTCAAGGGCGAAGTTGTCTGCACGGAACTGCATGGACTCCTGCTCGGGTTCCAGAGTCTTGCGTAAGATCTGTCAGTGGTTGTCCTCACGGGCTGCTGTCCAATGCTACACAGCGCTCTATACGAGGACTATAGGTGTCCGTGCCCTCGGGTTTGGTTGCATCCTGCCCAGAGGCATTCGTGAGCTCGCTCAGTGCCATATATGATGTATGGCTACATGAATAGAGCTCCGGTTCGAGCCCCGGTCAAGGCCGTTGTCGGACAGTGGTGTTGTTGTCCAGCAAGGGGAACTCCTTCATCTGGACAAGTCAGTAACAATGCCCCTGTTACAGTGATAGGGACACCATATAGCTGCGAGTGCCGTCCTTCCGATGAGACGCTAAACCCAGGTCCTGACTGAATCTCGGTCGTTAAAGAACCCAGGACGCCTATCGCAAAGAGTTCCCAATCAGGTCTCTGACATCAAGGCCACTTAATCATCCCTTCCCCTTAATTGGCTGATATCAACCCCTGTCTCCTGAGCCGTTCAGCCATTGTGTATTGTGATGTGTGCCTGGTGCCAGTGTATGGCAGCCATTGAGCCTGCGTAGCCCAAGGTTGGGTGCTACCAGTGGTGGTGAAGGAGGCAATTTCCACCCTAAATTGTGGGGAGTGCTTTGAGTGTCTATAAAAGTGCTATATAAATGTAATGAATTATTATTATTATTATTATTATTATTATGATATTGACTGTCAAACATATTGCTACTGTAATGTCAGTCAGAGATTTATGGGATTCCCACTAGGCATTGAGGCCTTTGTTTTGGTCTGCATTATATAGCATTACAATTTATGCCTTACATTCACTCGCACATTCACACACCGACGGTGGAGGCAACCATGCAAGGTGCCAACCTGCTCATCGGGAGCAGTTCGAGGTGTAAGTGTCTCGCTCAAGGACACGTCGTCACGCTGCCCGGGAGGAGCGGGAATCGAACCGGGAACCTCCGGATTACCAGACGACCGCTCTACCTCCTGAGCCGCTGTCACCCTGTTTCGATGCAGGATCAGCTACAGTAGGCTATGACTGTTATGGGATTAATGTGGACGCAAAAGATTATTAGTTACGTTTGAATAGAATAGAATAGATACTGAAGTATTCCACTTGGTTTTACCAACGTGGTGACAGGGAGAATCCATACCGTATACTTAATTCTTTAAGTCCCAAAATACTGACCCTGTGACGAATGACTTCCAGTTCTTAGGCGGGCGGTAATGGTTCAAGGTGGAGTGATCACAGTGTCCTCCTGGCTCGCCAGCCACAAGGGACTGCAGCGCTGAATAGTTCCCATCAATCCCCACAACGAAAGGTTGCATTTTAAGTGGGCCCGGTAGAATTGTTCTGGTAGCGGTCCCGAAACGTCAATTAAGACCATAGGAGGAACCTTGGTCCTGCTTCTTTTTAAAGGGGCGTTTCTTTTCTCTCCTGAGTAGAAAAAGGGTACTGTGGTTTTGTTGTGTCTGGCTCCACTGACTGTGGAAGAGGAGTTCAAAGTCCTCCTGTAATCCCTCGTGGGGCTCGTCTCTCAGAGCAACTGCCCTGTTTGCACACGTGCCTGTGTGTGTGTGTGTGTGTGTGTGTGTGTGTGTGTGTGTGTGTGTGTGTGTGTGTGTGTGTGTGTGTGTGTGTGTGTGTGTGTGTGTGTGTGTGTGTATGTGTGTGTATGTGTGTGCGCATGATCCTTTGTGATACAAAACACAAAGAAATAACTTGTTGTGATTGTTGTAAATAACTTGTTGTGAGTGTTGTATAGTATAGTTAGTAACAGCAAGTATAGCATAGGGACATAGAAGAAAACCAGCCCATTGTATAGGTATGTACATAGGATCCAGTGCCTTTAAGCGATTTATTAACATGTCTATTTACCACGTCTATTCTAGTTATCTTTTTTATTATTATTACTATTACTATTGTTTTTATTGCACCATCGAAGCGGGCATGGCCAACCGCACTTCACTGTATGCCCTGGTATGTATGTGATGAATAAAACTCTTGAATCTTGAATCTTGAGAGCAAGGACACCCAGATTTGAGAATGCCCAGCTATATACAGTAAGGTTGGCTACCGCGAACTCAGTCATTTTACTCTACCGAGTACTGATTCACGTTAGATCAATCGGTGCCACATGAGATGAGACCAGTGAGGTCTATACATAGAAAATGGTTGTAATGGGAGGGGAGAGGGAGGCGGGAGGGGTTTTCGTTTGTGTGGTGTGTTACAACATTAAATAACATGTTCTAAATAAATAATGATGTTGAAATTGAGACGTTTGGACAAATTATATACAAATGTTCTTATTACGGAGATAGTAAAGTACCGAAAAAAGGTACCGCTGGGTACCGGTATCGATTATCGATTTCCCCTGGATTGGATGCAAAAGCGCAATCCTCTGACATCATATCTAGTTGAGTAGCCAAGTCTTTTCACAGACTTGCTATCCGAGTTAGTCCTACAGTATGTATCATTATCATAGTCTCAGTTAAAATGTTTTGTATTGCAAAATAATGCATATAATGTGATGGATGGAGAGGATGACTGTTGTAGACAAACACGGGTACATTTGATTCTACACTGATGCTTTATACACCATGACGAATGGAGATGGTTTTACAGTCAGACAGTGATTCTATAACGAGTATACAGTAGCATTCATTTATCATCCTTAGCGCGGTGGCTGAGCTTTCATTTAGGGAGTTTTAGGGGTCATAAGGGCTGGAATCATTCATTCTCATTACTGAACATGCAGCTGAATCTCTTGCCAGCATGAAATTCCTGCTGAACCCAAAAGAAAATAATGTGTTCCGTCATATTCGATTGATGGCTTTATTTATTAGACAGACAGTTTACGGTAGTTCATCTGATTTATTTGAATATGATAGTACTTAGTTAGCCATGCCTTGTGGAGATTTCTCACGATAAAAACAGATCTTTCTTCTCTATTTTTATTGTTGACAGTTGACAAGTTATGCTTTTCTGACGTGACGGAGAACGAATGCACTTGTTCTGTTCATTCGTTAATGCATGTATTTATTTTAAAGCGACAATGTGTCTTTTTTATATCTGGTGTGTGTTCTGAGCAGATAGAGACCACCGGTGCTTCAACACGGCACCTTCACTGCTCTGGCCTCTAGTGGTCTGGTGGGAGACCTTCACTGCTCTAGCCTCTAGTGGTCTGGTCACTGGTGAGACACCTTCACTGCTCTAGCCTCTAGTGGTCTGGTGAGACACCTTCACTGCTCTGGCCTCTAGTGGCCTGGTGAGACACCTTCACTGCTCTAGCCTCTAGTGGTCTGGTGAGACACCTTCACTGCTCTGGCCTCTAGTGGTCTGGTGGGAGACCTTCACTGCTCTGGCCTCTAGTGGTCTGGTGAGACACCTTCACTGCTCTGGCCTCTAGTGGTCTGGTGGGAGACCATCACTGCTCTGGCCTCTAGTGGTCTGGTGAGACACCTTCACTGCTCTGGCCTCTAGTGGTCTGGTGGGACACCTTCACTGCTCTGGCCTCTAGTGGTCTGGTGGGAGACCTTCACTGCTCTGGCCTCTAGTGGTCTGGTGGGAGACCTTCACTGCTCTGGCCTCTAGTGGTCTGGTGGGAGACCTTCACTGCTCTGGCCTCTAGTGGTCTGGTGGGAGACCTTCACTGCTCTGGCCTCTAGTGGTCTGGTGGGAGACCTTCACTGCTCTGGCCTCTAGTGGTCTGGTGGGAGACCTTCACTGCTCTGGCCTCTAGTGGTCTGGTGAGACACCTTCACTGCTCTGGCCTCTAGTGGTCTGGTGGGACACCTTCACTGCTCTGGCCTCTAGTGGTCTGGTGAGACACCTTCACTGCTCTGGCCTCTAGTGGTCTGGTGGGACACCTTCACTGCTCTGGGCTCTAGTGGTCTGGTGGGAGACCTTCACTGCTCTGGGCTCTAGTGGTCTGGTGGGAGACCTTCACTGCTCTGGCCTCTAGTGGTCTGGTGGGACACCTTCACTGCTCTAGCCTCTAGTGGTCTGGTGGGAGACCTTCACTGCTCTGGCCTCTAGTGGTCTGGTGAGACACCTTCACTGCTCTGGGCTCTAGTGGTCTGGTGGGACACCTTCACTGCTCTGGGCTCTAGTGGTCTGGTGGGAGACCTTCACTGCTCTGGCCTCTAGTGGTCTGGTGGGAGACCTTCACTGCTCTAGCCTCTAGTGGTCTGGTGGGACACCTTCACTGCTCTGGGCTCTAGTGGTCTGGTGGGAGACCTTCACTGCTCTGGCCTCTAGTGGTCTGGTGGGAGACCTTCACTGCTCTGGCCTCTAGTGGTCTGGTGGGAGACCTTCACTGCTCTGGCCTCTAGTGGTCTGGTGGGACACCTTCACTGCTCTGGGCTCTAGTGGTCTGGTGGGAGACCTTCACTGCTCTGGCCTCTAGTGGTCTGGTGGGAGACCTTCACTGCTCTGGCCTCTAGTGGTCTGGTGGGACACCTTCACTGCTCTGGCCTCTAGTGGTCTGGTGGGACACCTTCACTGCTCTGGCCTCTAGTGGTCTGGTGGGAGACCTTCACTGCTCTGGCCTCTAGTGGTCTGGTGGGAGACCTTCACTGCTCTGGCCTCTAGTGGTCTGGTGGGACACCTTCACTGCTCTAGCCTCTAGTGGTCTGGTGGGAGACCTTCACTGCTCTGGCCTGAAATGGTCTGGTGAGACATAACACTGTGCTGAAGAGCCAATGGTCTCAATTTGCTCTATACATGCTACAGAACTTGATTAATTAAAGGGGAACTATTTTACTATTTCTTTCACTATTTGGGCACTTTTACACAATTCCTGTGAGTCTATGGAACACCTCTGTAAGGTTCATTGTTTTGTATTTCTAATCAAGTACCCCAAAACAGCATTTTTCTACCTCAAGATCTTAAGCCGTTTTGAGGCTGGGCTCCAACCACTGTGTGGCCTGGTGGCAACTGCCACATTATTATGCAGCTGAGAAACCTCTGACATCACAGATATGCACATTTTCAGATGACTCAGTTCAGTGAGGGTGAATATTGTGAGAGGAGAATTGGAAGAATGCGCCAATATGAGAATTAGAGACATAGATCCTATTAATATAAGTCCACATAGCTAGGAAACAATGCTAAACACTGAAAAAGGCCAGTTATAAGATAGTTCCCCTTTAATATAAAATTACATTTAAAACAATTATTAAAAAATATATAATAATAACATATTATGCCTCTAACCTTTATTTACCTGGAGATAAGAATATATTTTTCAAGAGATGCCTGGTCAAGAAGGGCGGCGGTATAGTAGACATAACAACAAAAACAAAAACAACTGTTTTTACTGTCTGACCATAAGACAATCTAGACCTGTTCTACCACTGTTGATACTGTATAATACCCAGAGTTGAAAGGGGTGGCGGCTGACGTCCAGGCATGCTGTAGGGGTCTCAAACTCACGGCCCGCGGGCCAATTGCGGCCCGCAGGATGATATTTTGCGGCCCCCTACTTGACATCAAAGTTTAGTGTTAGTGCGGCCCGCGCACAACTTTTTGCCGAGTCGTTGTGCGAGTTGGATGTTTTATTTATTTTATTGTAGGCTACCATAGCGCACTAGCGCAGGCTCATGACAGCAACGTTACGTTAGTGACTTGGTTGAAACGTGATTCCGGAGTGATACCAAGTGGAAGGAAAATATATCCAGTGCGTATGGCAGGCATTCTCGAAATTCTCCGCTGTCTCCTCTGCAAGCAGTTCTCTGCCTGTCTGTGTCTGTCTGGCTACTCTGGTCCAATCACATTCAACATCCCGTCAGTGTTTCTCCCCCCACCCACAGTCTGCGAATCAGAGTAGAGTAGGGCGGGTTTTCACGGAATGAGTGTTGTCTCTTTCAGCGGGTCCGAGTCAGAGCGAGAGTTGACCGCGCATCTACTGGTAGTCTAATCTGCAGGTACTGTAATAATAATAATAATAATAATGGATTGGATTTATATAGCGCTCTTTGTGACACCCCAGTAACCCCAGAGCGCTTACAGAGTACCTAGTAACCTCGTTCTCAGTTTTACAGTATCTCCGTGAGATAAATGTAGCTAGTAGCCTAGTTTCGCCAGCAGGCAGTTAGTAGTAAAATATGGCATGTTCATGCTGAATGGACTGAAAAATATGCGTGCATCCTCCCAGCACCAAACCAATGCGCCTAATATGCCAAGAAATGGTAGCTCTTGTGAAGAGTGGCAATTTGAAACGCCACTACGAAACAAAACACAGTTATTTTGATGCCTTTCCTCAAAATTCAGTGCTAAGAACCACAAAAATAAATGGAATGAAATCATCATATCAAGCTGCAAACAGAATTATTGTTAAAGCTATGTCACAACGAGAAAAAGCAACCAAGTCCTCACTCAGTGGCATGGGTGTTGGCTAAACACAAGAAGCCATTCTCTGATGCATACATAATAAAATAATGTATGACTGAAGTGATGGAGACCATGTTTGAAGGCAAACAAAAGCAAATCCCCCTCAGATAGCACAGCAACCAGAATAACTGAAATACTGGCTGGTGATTTGATTAAACAGCTTTGTGATAGAATAAAAAAAAATGCACAGTGCATTTCCATAGCTGTGGATGAGTCCACTGACACCACTGAGAATGCTCAGTTGCTGGTGTTTGTGAGGTTTTAGTGAGTTTGTGAGAAGATTGGATCAGTTGTACTTTTTTTTTGGAATACTTGAAACCCTTTTTTTGTGGAATATTTGATGCGGCCCAGCCTCACCCAGACTCTACCTCCAGCGGCCCCCAGGTAAATTGAGTTTGAGACCCGTAGAGACTCACAATGGACTGCACACACCATACAACCTTAACCTCTTAACCATTTTCAGAAAATGGTAAATGGAAGATTGCTCCACTTCTACAAGGTCCATTTGGTATCTAGGGACATCTATGGATAGGCTTGAGTAGATTGTAGTGAACCAAAGGAGAATATATATATATATTTTTTATCTTTGACGGTGAATAACACCATGGTAACATTGACCAGACATGAAGAATTGCCACTGAGCTCATTCAGCACCTACTTGAGATCAAGTGTAGAAAAAAATCTAAGCAAATTAATAAAGGGCAGATGATTCACAGGGGGTTTTGTAGATACAGTACTGAATTTTGCCATCCGGACACATGCAATTTGAAATATGAATATAGAATATCAGGCCTATAAATGACCTTATTATGGCCATCTATGGATTGGGCTAAATCTCCTCTTTCCAATGGCAGAGTTCAATCTGGATTTAGTACCACCAGGCGCCCCTGACAGGGCAGCAAAAAACATGAATGAAATCTACTGTAAGTATAGTTACTTTTTTGGAATGTAAATAGCTCCGCCATTTTTCAGGACGTTCACAGAAAGGTAAAGAAACTAACTATGTTCTATTTTATGGCAATAACGTTCAGGTTTGTTCGACCCGTGAGATATGATCCAGAAAATAGCGTAAAAAATAAATAAATAAAAGGTTCACGCTGGAAGTCAGATGATTGACAGGGGCTGGCGTGAGCTGGGAAGTGTAGTTTTATTAAATTCAAAAGCCCATCAAAAGCCCTGGGTCTCCTCGTTCATAGGACTACACACACTTATGACAGCTTCCTTTATTTCCATCTAAATCTTCCGCTTTCCGATGCAATGCACGGATATTTTTATAAGCAAATTTTTCACTAATAACACTTAAAATCATTGGTAAATAAACGTAGTGCTCAAAATATACACTTTGACTGCTAGGGTTAGGGTATTTCCTCTTGGGTACATTTGAAAAAGAAACGCAACATTAATTAATACGTTGTGTATTGATCAATTTATGGCGTGATATGAATCTCGGCCCTGTACCGGGAACGACGGGTTTAAGGGTTTAACCTGTGTTATGTCACTACTGTAGTATGTGTGATATCACTACTGTATGTGTGATATCACTACTGTATGTGGGAAATATGCTTGTGATTCAATGATAAAGTGTGCTTAAAAGGTCACAATGGCTCTTTACTAAAGGTGACTCATCGTTGCTTGGTTATTCAGATCAGAAGCCACTTGATGTATGGTCCTTGGTAGGCAGCTCTGCTGTCCCCTCGGAAATATTGATTTCTTTATTACCGAGGAGAGCCCCGGGACTACATTACATTTACATTTAGTCATTTAGCTGACGCTTTTATCCAAAGCGACTTACAAGTTTTGTACAACAAGTCAGCAGGAAGGGTACAACTCTATCAGCTGAGTAACAATGTTCATCAAAGTGTTGAGTGCTACAGTGTAGGGTAGTATATTAGGACAAGTGCATGACAGTAAGGTTAGTTAGGGTTAGATTTTTATATATATTTTTTCAGATAGATATTGATTGAAGAAGTGTGTCTTTAGTTGACGGCGAAAGATTGGACGGGTTTCGGCTTTCCTAACTGTGGTGGGAAGTTCGTTCCACCATTGTGGGGCAAGGACCGAGAATAGGCGCTTTCTCTTTGATGACCCTCCCGGATCTTGGATAGGAATAGGTCTGAGGTGGCCAGAAGATGCAGAGCGTAGGGGTCTTGAGGGTGTGTACTGTAGTTAGAGACCATTGACCGGAGGTAGGCGGGAGCCGTTCCTTTCTCCACACGATATGCCAGGTCGAGGGCCTTGAAGCAGATTCGTGTGGCAATAGGGAGCCAGTGCAGGTCCCTAAGAAGTGGGGTGACATGGGCTGACTTCGGTAGGTTTGAGATCAGGCGGGCTGCTCCGTTCTGACTGAGTTGAAGAGGTTTGGTGGCAGTGGCCGGAAGGCCAGCAAGCAGTGCGTTGCAGTAGGTGAGGTGGGAGATTACTGTTGATTGGACGAGGAGTTGGGTGGCTTCTTTTGTCAGGAAGGGGCGGAACCTTCTGACATTGCTCAGGAGGAATCTGCAGGTTCTGGTTGTCGCTGCGATGTGAGTGGAGAAGTTCAACTGGTCGTCAAGGACAACACAAAGGTTCTTGGCGGTCGGGGACGTGTCCACAGCTACATTCTCCACTGGGATGGAAAGGTTGGTCAGGGGGGAGGATTTTGCGCACACATGCAGCAAGAACAGAGAGACTAAGGCCATGTCCAGACGAAACCGATTTCGGTCGTATCAGTCAAAGTATTTGATCGTATGCACCTTTCATCCACACGGAACTGCGTTCTGGCAGCCTGAAGACACTATTTTCTGAAACCGGCTCCCAGAGTGCGCAATTCTGAAGATGCCCCCCTTGCGTCACCGTCATTACAAGCGATACAAGTATTTTCCTGAACCGATGACGCGATAGCCTACCTCTCCCTTAACCTGCGTGTGCAAACTCCCACATCACAACAACAATGGCATCGTACAGAGTAGTTGCGTTCGTGTTACAGAAGCTATTGAGCTTGATCGGGCTTTTACAGCTAAATGTACTGCGCCTGTACTACCACCGTCGTATCTTATATGTCCAGACATGTTTATTGTTTATTGTTTATTGTTTAAAAGGATGCCCATTAGCTACCACCTAAGTGGCGAGCTAGTCTTCCTGGGCCCTGTTTCTTGTACGTGGTTCAACTAAGTCGATCAAGATGTCATTATCCAGCTTCAGTTAACCCGATGTTTGAAGCCGGGATTTTCCTGTTTCACGAAGGTGGATTCAGTCTCGTTAACTCAAGCCAGACTTGCGACTCAGGCTAAATGCGCGCGGCCGTTTTAGGTGAAAAGCCAGCACGTATCGATGGCAGAGATCCTGATTCTCAACGGCATTGATTGATTCATTGATTTAAGACTTTATTGACAGATTGCAATACGGCTCAATCGCCTCGCCGACAAGTTAAATGCGTTATCTATAGGCTAATTCTAAGTCCCTCATTACCTCAATCAATCAGATTATATTTCTTTAAACTTGCCTGCTGGATTGAATAATCAAATGAGATCTTGCTAGCGAAAATAATTAGTTAACTGTTATACAGAATTACGATACGGCTCTCTTACCCATTGATTGATGTATAGTCAAACTTTAACTTATCTCCAATGTGGTCTAACGGGTTGATCTTTTGACTTTCACACGGACGACCGGGGTTCAAGACCCTAGTCGTCTCCTTCTTTTTGCAATATAGGAATAATTCAATTTGGTGCACGTTGAGAGCTATATAAAGAATGACATCCTCAATGCATGTAGATTTATAATATTTTAACTTAAAACCAGGCTACTTTGGCGTATAATCATTAATATTATATTCAAAAAAATCATATTGGAAACACCGGGATTTGAACCCCGGTCGCTGGGTTGGCAGGCTTGAGCACTGCCGCTGGGCCACTGGGCCAGATGGGATAAATTCATTGTTTATACATTAATGAACGAGAGACCCGTGTTTAGAATATCCTTTGTTTTGAATGAAGTTTATCTCTTTATCCTCATTCATTAATGTGACGTCAACGGCTTATTCAATTTCTCAAATCCGTCAAACAGCGCATCTCATCAGACATCTTAATCCCAGTTACAATTAAAATAACCACATCATGTGTACATCGCACGAGCGAGCGCCACCGTCGCCACGGTATATATAACGTGCATTATTTAGGACAAAGTGAATTTAGTATCAGCATTTTGGGTCTATTTTACATTTCAAAAGCCCCCTCTGGAAGAATGGAGCACAAAAACGTAATTCAGAATGGTATAATGCAGATCGTAGACTGTGGGAATAGTTTCAGGAAACGGGCTGTCACTTCTTTGCGGGGGCGTGGCTCTGCGTGATCGGGCTAACTTGAACTTGAACTCTGCTTTCGAGCAGGCTCAAACTTTTGGATCTGTTGTCATGGTGATTTGGAAAATCCACGTACATGAAACCGGAAAGTCCGGCTAACCCAGTTATCCAGTTAAAGTTATCCGGCTAACTCAGTTATCCAGGTACAAGAAACAGGGCCCTGGGGTCCACACAGAAAGACAACACAAAACACAAAACATAACAACATGAGATACATATGACAATCACAATTAACAATGGTAATCTAAAAACAGTAAAACATTGTAGACATCATTATCAACATCAGAATATTTTGCTCACATATTTAAGTAGTGCATTCTCAGGTGGTATTTGAAAGACACTTTGCTATTCAATTTACTTATATTCAGTGGGCAGTTATTCCAATGATTGATGGCACGATAAACAACAGTCTTCTTTAAAGCATTTGATTTTGGACGTGGTAACATAATCTGTCCATCATCGGCTGACCTAGTAAAATAAGAATGAACCTGCATGCATCTGACAATTTGTTTGTATAAGAAAACAGGTTGAGACGAAAAGACAGTGTTCCTGAAAAATTGTGTGTGTTGAAAACCAGCCTATTCTCTACCGTTAACCATGAGAGTTGCCGGTGCATAGTGATAGTGTTTGTTCTCATGGAACAATGTACAATGACTAACCTTGCAGCTCTGTTCTGGGCAGATTGCAATTTCTTTAGTTGACCTTGGGATGCAGAGGACCATACTGGTGCACAATAATCCAGGTGACATAAAATTAAAGATTTCGCCACCTGTCCCACAATGTATGTAGGGACATAAGAAAGACATTTCCTCACCATTGAGATACCACTCCCCATCTTCTTCACTATGGTATCAATGTGTTCTGCCCATGACAGCTGGCTATCAATTATTATGCCCAGTAATTTTACTTTATTTACCTGTTCTATGGGTTCGTCAAACACGTTCAAACTCATTTTTGGTATCGATGACAGTTTATGACTCGAACCCAAGATAATTGATTTGGTTTTTGAGATGTTTAGTACCAACTTATTCCGTTTTATCCAATCAAACACCATATTTAACTCAGCTGATAAAACGTTGTCCAGTTCACTGACAGTTTTTGCAGCATAGTACAATGTGGAATCATCGGCATACATTTGTACAGTTGCTTTACACAGAACTGATGGTAAGTTGTTTGTGAAGATGGCGTATAGGAGTGGTCCTAGGCAGCTCCCTTGCGGGACCCCGCAGTCTAAGACCTTAGAGTGAGACCAGCTGCCAGTGTAATAAACCCTTTGTGTCCTACTTGTGAGCAGTGGCGAATCCTTATGGAAGCCAACGGAAGCCATGCCTCCCTATTAAAATATGAATTAATATCAAATATGAAATATGAAGAAAAAAAAAATATATATATATATATAATTTTTTTTTAATATAGTTTACATTCTTTATCATCTGTGCATCTGTGTTATATATATATATATTTTTTTAAATGTCTCCCTCTTCTCCTTCTCACTCCCTCTAACACACTGTCAGACTCACTGTGCTCACTGCAGCTATAGAGGAGAGGAGGCAGGGGGTAGGTCTCTTTCTCCAGCCTCAACCATGTGATTCATGTATCTAGAGTCCAAATCCGATCCTAGCCAATCAGATTCGAGCTGACTGCCACACCCTAAAAGTTTAAAACTGGGCTGTGAGAAGAATCCTGAGTGTGGCCTCCCCTCTGCACACCTCCCCTCTGCACTCTGAACATTGTATTAACCCGTGACTGCTCCCACAGGCCGAATATTGCCCCGATCCTCGCAAGATTAAATCCACGGGTACCTCTCGGCATGCCGAAGCTTTTCCTAAATCACTTCCATCATCGAAAACGAGGGGAAAAGGTCGGCTCGCGACCCTGAAAATGTTGCGTGATTTTAAAAATGCTGTATTAAGTGAGCCTATTATGGGATCCATGCGAGCTTTCTATCGTGGAAACATCTGGCCGTCCCGCAACTTTTACTCATTCACATGTAGCCCCGAAAATGCTTAGAAAAGGAAAACCGAAAGCGTGGAATAAACTCGCCGAAACGGAAAAGTGTCCCACGGGCGCGCCGTGATTCCGATCCGCGTGAAAATATTCACGGCCATAGAGGAGACCGTGGGACACCTTTTTGCAACCGAATATGTGTCGCGGCGCGCGAAATCGTGCAAGGAAAAATCGGACCAAAAATTAACCAATGCTCCAGCAGTATTAATGACCCTGATGTAAACAAGACAAACGTCTTTCTCTGGTCTGCATCCCCTTATACAATTGTGTGTATTGAGCCGTACTGTATTGTACCCATTCTGCAATCTGTTAAATAAATAAAAATAAAGTTTGACTGGCCGCCGAGCCATACTGTAGTGTACATGGTGACTGCTTGACTTAAAAAAAAAATAAAAAAAAAAATATTAATAAAAATATTTAATAATTTTTTTTTTATAATTTTTTTTTGGCTTCCCCTGTTATTTTACCCACGCGACGCCACTGCTTGTGGGATAACTCTTCATAAATATGATGGCTGTTGGACAAAACCCATAGCATTCTAGTTTACCGATGAGCAGATTGTGGTCTATGACATCGAATGCAGCACTAAAATCAAGTAATACTGCACCAGTCATCTTTGAGTTATCAATTTCCTTGAGCCAGTCATCTGTCATTACTGTAAGGGCAGAACAAGTGGAATGGTTAGGTTTGTAAGCATGTTGAAAACTTGTGTTCAAGCCGTTACAGTCAAAGTAATCCTGTATTTGTGAGTGGACTATTCTCTCCATCAGTTTACTGAGAACTGGGAGAATAGCAATAGGTCTACTGTTCTTCCCAGTGAGTGCTAGTCTGCCATCTTTAGGTAAGGGAATAATTTTACCATCTTTCCAGACAGTGGGATAAACACCTTTCATTAAGCATGTATTTAATATATGACATATCGGACCATAAACATAAGTCCTGGCTAGAAGTGTTTATTAAACACCGGGAGGCTACTGTGATGAAATACATGTTACTAGCTAGAGATTAGCGTCACATAGCTGGCCTTTTTCTGAAAACCCAAGTAGTAGCCAAGCACATAATATTGTTCCATAGCATACCCCTTCAGTTGATCATGACAAATCCTCTCTTACCTTGACGATTAAAAAGCCTCCATAATTTAGTAAATAGTATTCCCATGGCTGGTGTTGAGCTGTAGCCAGCCAGTTAGCATTGATGCTATCCAATGCTATCAACATTAGCTAAATAGCTAACCAACTAAATACAATAGACAGTGGTATCCTGAGGTAACGTTAAATACAAACAACGTTTGCTGGTCGAAAGGACTGGACACAGGGACAAGTTAAACATCAATCAATTACTTTAATACAACACAGGTAGTTTGAGCCGCGGTCTCTCTCTCTCCACTCCTTTGGAAACTAACATTACGTTAGCTCAAAGGCACAGCACAGAACAACGATAACACTGATTTTCAAAATAAAAGAGCGATGTCTAAAACAGGAAAGACATTTATTTTGTAAATTTGTGGCACGCACTTATTTTCTCGAGACGAAAACGAAAAAGATCAAAATCGTTTTCGTCTGGACAAGGCCTAAGGCTCAGCTTCTTCCCCCAGGCCATCAGAACATTGAACACTGAACTCTCCACACACAAGTACACATGAGCACACACATAAACACACAAGGAACAAGGTGAAAAAAGGTCACTTTAAAGAAATAACTGTTGTGGTTCTTGTATAGTATAGTTTAGAAATAGCAAGTATAGCATAAGGATATAGAGTAAAAACTGTATATTGTATAGTAGTGTACATAGGACCCAGTGCCTTAATTCGTAGCTAACAGTGTATTGCATTTATCTCAGGACTTTAATATGTCTATTTTATCATGTTTTATGTCTATTTTATTATCTTCTACTTATTTTATTTACTATTGTATTATTGCACAATCAAAGCGGGCATGGCCACCTGCATTTCACTGTATGCCCTGGTATGTATGTGACAAATAAACGTCTTGAATCTTGAATCTTGATACAGCACGTTCAAGTGTTTTAGAAAGGAAGGAGAGAAGAGAGACAGGATGATAGTTGCCTCGATCCTATGATGAAAGAAAGAAGCTTTGGTACCAGTAATGGTTTTGGAGAATGTTAACAAGAGGTTGTAATATGTGGCGATGTCAGCAGTGAGGCGTGACTTTCTATACTTCCTCTCAGCCGCTCTCAGGACCTGTCTTCTCTCACTGCATCCGTCAGCCATGGACTCGTGGGGAACGGCGGGCAGGTTTCTCAGCGAGGGGACAGAGCTTGTCGAAGGAGGTTGAGAGGGCTGAGAGGAGGGTGGAGGTGGCCGTATCTGGGGGGAGAGCAGAGAAGGTGTCACTCAAAGGTAGAGCGGATAGTATGTCAGAGGAGAGGGTGGAGGGGGATAGGGAGCGCAGGTTCCGTCTGACTGAGACGGTTCTAGGGACTATTATTGGAAAAGACAAACATTCTCAACTCAGGTTGAATAAGCTGTCAATATCTCACTTTCATAAGTAAATGAGTGATGATTTGTTGTTCCTTTTAGGCAGCTGGTTTATGTATTGAGGCAGCGAAGTGCAAACAGCGTACATTCTGCAACAAGACACTATTATAGAAGTGCTGGGGTGGTCCTTCAGCAACATCAATAGGGCTGTCCTCACTGTCCTCACTGTCCTCAAACAAATCATTAGTCAATAGCCAATGATTTCCTCGATTAACAGTTTTAATTGACAAATCTGTCAAATGTTAGTTTCCCATGTGCGGTAATGCAAAAGCACTTCTTTAACCCTAACCCTTAAAACTTACCAGAGATGTGCTTATGATCTTTCATGGAATAAAAAATGTACAACTAATTGACTAACATCAAATTGACCAATCAATCGGTTGCTAAATTACAGCAGAGCACAAACACCAGAGATTGTGTGATTTCAGTGGAAAGGACCACACCAGTCCAAACATCAGTTTCCCAAACACCTCTGTACTTAAAATGGCACTTATTAACGACGATGTACAGTATTGCTTATTTGAGGTGATAGGGTTTGTTTCCCTAAGTTATAAAGCGAGCTCCACACTTATGCAACAAAGTTATAAATATTTAACGATGTATTTTATTCCCACTCCCCCTGCGCCGCTTCTTTCAAAGCAACTTTTTGTGACACGACTCATTTGTACCTCTGCCCACACACACACACACACACACACACACACACACACACACACACACACACACACACACACACACACACACACACACACACACACACACACACACACACACACACACACACAAACTCAGACACCATCTGGTATCAGTGCCAGTGCGAGGTGGCACCTCAGCGGGTCAGGACAAACTGTTGCTGGTGTGTTGCTGCGTTAGGCTCATCTGCGGTGGCTCTTGTCCTTGCAGTCTGTGTGGGCAGCCAGTAATAATAATAATAATAATAAACTGTATTTGTTTACATAAGATATATACATCCGAAGGGGAAGAAACTGTACATTGGAGGAGGTTGGGTGGGTGGGGGAGGTGGAGGGGGGGGGGGGGGGGGGGGGGGGTTGACATTTACCGGGGCCAGTTTCTAATTGCAGCCACCCGTAGGTGTGCTTCACAGCAGCTAAACTGGCATAAAATGAGCACAAGATTTACAAAAAAGTGCAGACATAAAATTACATAAAAGACAACAACATCGGGCGCCCAAGTGGCCCAACGTGCTGCGTTGCGAAGCGGCCGACCCGGGTTCGATTCCCGGAGCCGGCATCATTTGCCGAATGTCTTCCCCCCGCTCTGTCTCCCGTTCTTCCTCTCTCTCTCTCTCTCTCTCTACCGGACTGCCTGGTAGTAAAAACCATAAAAATCTACCAAAAGGGCGCCCCAGTGGCGAACCACATAGCGCGCTCAGCCGCGACACGGCCGACCAGGGTCCGATTCCCGAACCCGTCGTTATTTGCCGAATGTCTTCCCCCCACTCTGTCTCCCGTTCTTCCTCTGTCTCTCTCTACTGGACTGCCCAGTAGAAATAAAGCGATAAAAAACGCAAAAAAATAAATCTTAAAAAAAAAAAATCTACCAAAAACATAATAAAAAAAGAGCAAAAACATCAAATCACATAGTTTTCATATTATAATCTAACATCCCAATAGGCCTCTTTGTTTACGGTTTGATTATCACTTTTAACTTTAGCTTTTGTGATTTGTGATCATAATAATAATAATAATAATAATATGATCATAGTAGTAACCTGGCATATAATAGACAGCTAGATGCATTTGCACTATTTTCTAAGCCGATTTGCTCAGCGGTCCTCGCGACCGGCAGGCCGCAGACCTCAGGGTCTCCACCCCCCAGCACCCACCCCCCCCACCACCCACCCCAATTACGTGGCATGACTGTCCTCATGCTTTTCCCAGAGAGTGTCACTCCCCTTCTGTGTCTGTCCTGCTAGTGTAGGTCAACACTGCGGGGGCTCTCAGGGTACAGTGAGGATAATTATGCCCCCTGTACGCATGTGACTCTGTGTGTGTGTGTGTGTGTGTGTGTGTGTGTGTGTGTGTGTGTGTGTGTGTGTGTGTGTGTGTGTGTGTGTGTGTGTGTGTGTGTGTGTGTGTGTGTGTGCGTGCGTGCGTGCGTGCGTGCGTGCGTGCGTGCGTGCGTGCGTGCGTGCGTGCGTGCGTGCGTGCGTGGGGGGGGGGGGGTTAAATCCTAGTGTTCACTGGAGCCTTTTTTCCTGGGAAATAATTGGGTGTTGGCCAAGAGGCTGAGAAAGACCTGCGTTATTTAGCATAACGAGCCAAAACGTTCACGCTGATGTTGATTAGGTTTTCATTTCAGTCAAGACGGTCAATTGAGACATTCTCTAAACAGCCTATTGTTGAGGACATGGTGGACCGCGGAGGACATGGTGCGTCTTCGTGACATTCACAGCTGCTGCTTGACGTGGCCTCTGACGGTTAAGTGCTGTATGTAGAGCTGCCGCGGTATTGATGTTTTCCTTACCGCACAAATTTGCGAAATATTTCCTACCGCCGCGGTTATTACCGCACGCAAAAAAAAAAAAAAAAAAAAAAGTTTGAATGCATATTTTTTTTGGAGTCTACTCTTTATAGCATATAGCCTGCCTCTAGTCTAAATGTCTATCTTTAGAGGATGACTTTGCAGCATGAATATTGTTTGGGATTCGGCAAGCACGCATTCGTTATTGAAAGTGAAACACGGATTCGAAGTTTCCCCTCTGGTCGTGCGCCGTTCACTCGGTGTCGCGGGCAGGGGTGGTTACCCCCCCGACCCTTTCTTCTTATTATTATTATAAAGTTACTACTTTATAATAAAGGCATTCGTTTTGTGGCATTAACGTTATATAGTTACACGTTCAATAACATCAGCGTATTTACCGGACCATAGCAAGGCAAGAAATACTCAATTCATATCTCAGTTCCTTTCTTTGCTCAGAGCGTGCTGAGTTGTCCCATTCTGCGGTCTGTTAATAAAGTTTTCAATCAGACAAGTGTATAGAACGAAGGGCTTTTATTATAACATTCGTTGCAGACAGTAAAATCATTATGTCTCGTTTAGTACTCCTGAGGAGCGATGGTAGTCCACTTCGGCGGGGAGCTAAAGCTAACGTTATTAGCTGTGTTGTGATGAGCTCTGATCCAACGTGTGACGCGTCTCTCTTCTGACCAATCAGTGGTCTGCAATGTTTCACGTGACTTTTCTGGTACCCAATAGGGTCGCTTGGAACCTCGATAGAGGAGTAGGGTATATCTGCAGAGCCGCAAGCCCAACGAGAGGAGGGTACTTTATTATTATTATAAAAAAACAGCGGTGATGCGGTATTCAGCCTACTCTTGCGGTGGGCGTGATGTAACCGCGATACCGCGGTAATGCGGTAATCGCGGCAGCTTGTATGTATGAAAACATTACAACGGGGCTGCATTCAGCAAATCGCCTGAAAACACTTTTTCTTTTCGACCGAGGGATTTGCAGCAGCACTAAAGCTTAAATCCATACAGGCGCGTCTGTCCCAGCTGTGTGGGAGGCCTTCCTGTTGGTCAAACACAGATCCTACTAAATACTGCTCTCCAAGCATTCCGACGCTCGCTGAAATAGAGTAAGCTGTACAGTAAATTGAACTGCATCAGTAGTTGGACACGTGGGTCAAGCAACGGTATAGCCTTTCTGTTGAGCTGAAGGGTTGACGTGTCTGACATCGGATCCTAGATTGTATCAGTACAACTGGTTTAGGACCGTTTGAGCTTTAAAAAGCACAATCAGAATCGGTCACAATGTATTTTTATGGCCAATTATATTATTGTTTTTATTATTTTTTTTTTTATAAAGAACAAGTACATTTCAGTTGGTTATATATATATATAACCAACTGAAATGTACTTGTTCTTTATAAAAAAAAATAATATATAAAGAAGGTGAAGGTGAAGGTGAAGGTGGAAGAGCTAACATGGACATTAAGAGAAGAACCGGAATTGCAAAGGGCGCATTCTGGAACCATAAAGAATTATTGAGAAGAAACATAAGTTGGAAAACGAAGACCAGGATTTTGGAAACGTATGTTATGTCAGTCTTTTCATACGGAGCAGAAGCATGGACGCTGAATGAAGAGGCAAAGAGGATGATAAACTCTTTTGAAATGGGGACACTGAGGAAGATGCTGAAGATAACATGGAAGGATAAGATCATGAATGAGGAGGTACTGAGAAGAGCGGATATGCAAGGAGGACAGCTGCTGGAGAGGTTGAAAAAGAGAAAGATGGAGTTGTGCGGGCATGTTCTGAGAGGATCCAGCGGGGAGATGTTCAAGAAGGTGGTGATGGGGAAGGTGGATGGAAAGAGAAGAAGTGGAAGACCAAGAAGAGGCTGGGTAGACGACGTCTGTGATTGGAGTGGAGTGAGAGGCGGAGTCACGGAGTTGGAGAGAAGAAGTGGGGACAGAATGGGTTGGAGAGTGATAGGCAACCTTCGGAACGAAGAAGCCACCTAATGATGATGATATATATAACCAACTGAAATGTACTTGTTTATAAAAAATTTAAATAAAGACAATAATAAAATTGGCAGAATCGGTCACAATTAGGGATGTCCGATATTATCGGCCTACCGATATTATCGGCCGATATCGGCATTAAAATGTGATATCGGAAAATATCTGCATCGGTTTTCAAAAAACTAAAAAAAAAAAAAATTATTTTTATATTTCTATAACCTTTATTTACCCAGGCAAGCAAGTAAGAACAAATTCTGATTTTATTTATTGTCAAAAGTATGCATATTGTTGTATTAATTCCACAACAAGAGATATCTCTGAAGTCGACGGGGCTTTTTGAACCCGTCGGCGGAGAACAAAGGGATTTAGAATGTCTCATAAATGCTCTGGAAGTCGCGCTTTTCAGAAATCTGTAAAAATAGAAGAATTACAATTTCGAGTGCTTTGACATGTAATCTATATGTCTCCTTACTTGCTCAATGTAATACGACTTGTAAATATGTTTAATTCTTGCTAGATGGATGATTGTAATTATCTCCGTTTGCGAGGAGAACTACACCGCGTCACGAAACGCACATACACGCACGCGCGCACACACACAAGAGCGGCGTGTGCGCTGTGAATAGGTGTTAGACCCCGCAGAGGCGTGAGACTGAGAGGTATCTGAGCCTACCCCCCCATCCAAATTCTAACCAACAGATTGGCTTTTCATAATATCTATGAATTATCTCTTGCAATAATATCCATGGGACTCGACTTTTTGCAGTCGTTGTGTTTGTGTGTGTCACGAACACATTCAACACACACGCCAACTTTCTCCTGCGTGACATTCGCCGACATTCTCTCAGATAAAGAAAAAAAAAGCTGTAAACATACGTTTACATTGCCTTTCAGGCCATGGTTAGACTAGTGTATTCCTGCCGTTTTTTTATACGTTTTTGAATACGTTTCATGTCCCTATTATACAGAAATGCGTTTTTTGGCGTTTTTTTGTGGATACGGCTGAAACGCTAAATTGTGTTTGCGTTTTGGAGAAACGCAAAAAAACGCGTCGAAAACAGCGTGTAGTCAGCACGGAGCCGTTGTTGCGAAAACGCCCATGCGCAGTAGATACCATCTGCGTGCCCTTCCGGTGACAACAGTGTGTGTGTTTGGGACATAGCTCCGTGTCCCAAATAGCTTCAGCTACCATGTGTTGTCAAGTTATTGTTATAAGGACCCCAGTCCAAGCTACAACAGTCTGCATTCCCTTAACAATTGTTTGTATTGAGCCGTATTGTATTGTACCCATATGCAATATGTTAAATAAAGTTTACATCCATTCATTCTGCTAGCATTACCGATTGCATGAGCAGCTGGCTAACGTGAGCTATCAGGATTCAGACCCTGTTAGCTCAGAGCTCCTCTTTCAACTTAACAAGCATTAAACAAAATGGCCCAGTCATCTATTCACCTTTGTTTAATACACACAGCGTTGTCTCTAATGTTATCTAACTACTGATAGCTCGCGATATCATCAGTTTTGGTGCTGGCTAAGTAGCGTGAGCTAACGTTAGCTTCTAGCCACAATGCTATATTGTTATAATGGCATACTCCATTGACGTTAGCATGCAGCTAACAATGCTACCGATCTTTTTTTAGACTAAACTATCCGCTCTTGGTGGTCACTTGTGTTGATGTTAGTTTTGTTTCATCAACAAATGACAGGCAGAACACACAGTGAATGTATCCGTTTTGTTTATTGCACTTTTATTAGGCTTTGCTGAAAAATAATTGCTGCATTGGGTAACTAGGCAAAAGATGGTGGCCGCCTTGTTGACATTTGCTTTGCAGGCACATTCAAGTTCTGATTGGTTGAAATTGCCTTCATGTTTGCCACCTACTGCCACCTACTGCTTTGGCAGTGTACTACATCAGTGTGCTCGGGTGACAAAAACGAAAAAAAAACGAAAGTGTGACTCGAGGCGCACGACGTCGCGGCGAAATGCATATGACGACGATACGAAAATGATACGAAAGGTGTAACCGCCGCCTTAGTCGCTTCTCTGCGGGCAACGGTTGGAGTGCTGCCAATGTCACTGTGCCTCCATTAGGAAGTAAGATGTTCCCCACTTTGTCTACTGTGCCAAAGTCAAGAGAGCACATTCATCTGGGGAGTCGGGACTAGAAAGGTGCGCTCAGTAGAGCACAGATGTCCGCCATGGCGGCAGCCACACATGTCTTCTCTCTCTCTATCTATCTATCTACCCCTCTCTCTCTCTCTCTCTCTCTCTCTCTCTCTCTCTCTCTCTCTCTCTCTCTCTCTCTCTCTCTCTCTCTTTCTCTCTCTCTCTCTCTCTCTCTCTCAAAATGTAACTCTGAAGACAAAATGGTACACACTTGCATATATATATATATATATATATATATATATAAAACACTGCAGTCTTTGATTTTCACTGTTTTTATTAGGCACGTTTTCACAACAACCAAAAAAGCAAATGGGCCTACTCAATATCGTACATTGCAGTACTGTGTTCAGATAAAGCAAAAAAAATAAAAAAAAAAAGAATAAAAAAATTAAAAAATACACTATACTGTAAACACAGAAAATCATGGCAATTGTGCATATGTTGGGTATTGTATGGACCTAGTTTTGCATGATGATGCAGAAGCCCTCGAAGGCTTATGGCGGCACACAATGTGATATTTCTCTGAATCCATCCATGTGGTACTGATACAATAGTGCATATTCAGAGAGAGATGTAGGGAGAGGGAGAGGGAGAGAGAGCAAGACACACACACACACACACACACATTTGCAATATTTACTGTGTATATAGTTCAGTAGCTGTAACAGAATAATTGTATTAATTAACTATTATTCAATAGCGTTTCAATTATAATGAATTAAATAATTGTATAAAGAATTTTCCATGTCCTGTCATCTAATAATATATTCCATTACCTTTCCTATCTGTATCAAAGTCAAAATGTTGGTATTGTGTTGGTATAATAATTATGCTATCTAGCTTGTGTGTCACTCTAGGGCTAGGCCTCCTGCTGGGTCCATTCATTGGAATAACAAAGGAACGACTGGGCCTTTGCTCCAGGTGTGAATTGGTCTAGTCTTGACATTGATCACATTGAATTCTGGGAGTGTAGTTTTTTCATCAGATAGCTGAATTCACTTGAATCCTTTCAAACTCGTGTGCTGGAATGTATTTTACCAGAATGTTTGATAGGACATTGATTGAAAACTATCGGCTCAAATTTGACAATTGATGGCTTATTTTGAAAGTATGAATCTGTAATTTTATATTATGTAACAAAAAAAAGGGAATATTCTGAGGAGGAGAAGCTCTTCAGCTTAGACTCCTAAGGGTTTTAATTACCTGAAATTATAAAAAAATTGGGGGGGGGGGGGGGGAACCCTGCATATATCGGTATCGGTTGATATCGGTTGATATCGGTATCGGAAATTAAGAGTTGGACAATATCGGTATATCGGTATCGGTAAAAAAGCCAATACCGAGCATCCCTAGTCACAATGTATTTTTATGCACATTATCAGCTGAACACACCTGTGCACCATGTGATCACCCCCATCCCACACACACACACACCAGACACACATAACATAAAACCCTAGGAAACACAGAGTAGAGTTGAGTGGAGATAAGGAAGGAGCAGAGTGCAGAGAGAGAGAGAGTGATATACGAAGTTTGTGAGGTGAGAGGTAGTTGTAAAGGAGAGGAGAAAGCGAGGAGGTGTTTGTGGTACTGGACCCTAGACTGACCGAGAAACCCCCTTGTGAAACTGACCCTGGACCGGAAGACAAACCCTGAGTATTTAACATTCCCTTTTTGTATGAGAGCCTGATACGTGTTTTGACCCTGGACTGTTATCCGACTACTCTAATTGCCCATCGGACTGTTGTGCTTGTGTGGATATTTTGAACCGTGTCGAGCCTGAACACCACCGGCTCGTCACAATATATATATCTAATATAATCTTACGTGGATGTTTGATCGGGTAGTGGCACACGTGGTACCACCACATAAGATTAGATAAGATAAGCTCCTATCGGTTCGATATTATGTAATTAACGTTAGCTTAGCATGTAGCTACCACGACCACAACACAGAGCGAGTTAGCCGAACGTTAGCCACCAGCCACTTTTTCCTCCGTGATGCATCAGCTGATATTATATAAAACTTGCGATTTGGATTTCTGTGTTCGTTATTAGTACAAAACGTAACACAGCAGCTTCAATTTGGGTATTCGAGAGATGGCCATGTCTGCAGGTGTTTTGTATGGACATTATGTCAAGTCAATCAGGGGGAGATCTTTGACTCATATCTCGCCTTAGAATCACCAGAAAGGCTTTCGAAATAGTGAAATGCCATGTTGGCCTCAATATTTTCAAAACAAATCGTATGAAAATGTTATGAAATGAACAAGAATGTGATAAAACATGTAATAAAAACGGACCTCAACGCATGCATTTGATGGTAGAAATCCGTATGGTCCCCCTATACCAAGATGGCGGCGGTCTCGTGACATCAGAGTGTCTTCGAGAATTACTGTGTAAGGCAGTTGTAGACAGTGAAAGCAGTATAGGCAGGTATAAATTGAGTCTAGGCAACAGAGTGCAGGCTAGCTGGACTAACCTACTTCCAGTGAATGACGCTAAGCTAGGCTAACGGTGCGGGTCTTCCTACTCCTACTGCATGCCCAGAGAAGAAAAGGGTATGTATCTGCTTGTCTAACTCCGGGGGGGAGATGGCAAATAACCAAATTTCCCAAAAAGTTGGCGTGTTCCTTTAATATTGCACAGGACGACATTAAAGTTGAGACAATTAAAACCGGGCAATTCTGCTGCCAGCCTCCCATGACTCTAATTTGTTCATAAGCCAGAAGTGTATTTTCTCTATTATGGAGGGAATGAGGGAACCAGAGAGTCACTGAAATGACTTAGAGCTGAGTGATGATTCACCCTCTGCACTGCCTTCTCTGGGGTGAAATGAATGCACATTCAAATACTCACAAATAATCACAATTAAACGGGGACGCTTTTCCACATTATAATGCACACGAGAATATTGCTCTGTAAACCTTAGGGTGCTTATGGTGCTAAATGTCCCCTTGGGACAAAGTCTGATGAAGTGTGCGTTCATGTTGAGGGCCTACGCATCGTTACTAGCCTGGCAATGGCTTATATATCAAATTATCTAAAGCTTCTCAAATCTTCACAAACAACTTTGGCAGTATGGGAGTGGTGCTATAAAGCCACTCTCTGAGAAGATAAGAGAGTCAGCAGATTGTATTGGTTGTAAAGCACCGGGTTCTTAGTCAGGACTGGTATCAGGTACCAGGGCCAAAGAGATACATTATCGCCAGCAAAGACCCTCAGAGTGCTTGCGACTATTGCGGGTCATGGCACCATAACTTTAGCGACTTAGCTCTGGGTAAGTCGTTCAAAGTACCATACAAGCCTGTGATTAAGACCCCAGGCTTTGTAACCGTATGCACCCCTGCTGGCCTGGGATCAGCTCTTCCGGAACCCGCTCTGCTGTGTCTCCCCTACTCTGTCTCCCTCTCAGCCTTCCTACTGTCTCAATAAACAACCCTCTCTCCTGTGTCTCCCTCTACTCTGTCTCCCTCTCAGCCTTCCTACTGTCTCAATAAACAACCCTCTCTCCTGTGTCTCCCTCTACTCTGTCTCCCTCTCTGCCTTCCTACTGTCTCAATAAACAACCCTCTCTCCTGTGTCTCCCTCTACTCTGTCTCCCTCTCAGTCTTCCTAATGTCTTAATGAAGAAGCAAGCATGAATCAGCAATAGCTGCGACTGTGTATCTGCATGCATCCACACACCCACACCCACACCCACCACCCACACACACACACACACACACACACACACACACACACACACACACACACACACACACACACACACACACACACACACACACACACACACACACACACACACACACACACACACACACACACACATGCACTTCACCTCCATGTCAAATCTCAGCTTCCTAGAGGGAAAACTGTGGCTGTTAGAGGGTGGGGGACGCTTTTGTGGACCACATGACCTCCCGACCAACCAACCAACTAATCGAGTTATAGAGCTGCTGGTCGCAACTAAAAACAAGCATGTAATTCATAGCATTGAGAATAGAATTGTAAGAGCATCTTTAAAGCGGAACCCTCTTCCGAGTCTAATGATACTTGCCACAAGTGTCTATGACAAACGGTTAACGAGTTATGAAAGGGGGCGTGGCTAAAGTATGGGGGGCAGGTGTATGTATGTGTGTATGTGTGTATGTGTGTCTGTCTACGTGTGTGTGTGTGTGTGTGTGTGTGTGTGTGTGTGTGTGTGTGTGTGTGTGTGTGTGTGTGTGTGTGTGTGTGTGTGTGTGTGTGTGTGTGTGTGTGTGTGTGTGTGTGTGTGTGTGTGTGTGTGTGTGTGTGTGTGTGTGTGTGTGTGTGTCCTTGCCCCATGATCAGGTTTTCCACAAAATCTGGCCATGTCATGTGAATCCATTTAGAAGTTATGCACCTCTTTGTTATAGGCCACTCCCACTGCCACACCCCTTTTTTGCAATTGGCATGAACAGTTAATCAGCTGTCCATTGGCTCATGACCAACCTTTCCACAGAATCTTCAAATCTGTGAATCCATTTGGAAGTTATGCACCTTTTTGAAGACAAGCCACTCCCATTGCCACGCCCCCTTTCAGCCAATAGACCTCTCACACTCTGTCGTCATTTTGACAATCCCCGCCTCCTTTTTCCCCCAAGCAGCCGAAATATCAGCTGTGAGAGGTCTACGGGCATGAACACACACACACACACACACACACACACACACACACACACACACACACACACACACACACACACACACACACACACACACACACACACACACACACACACACACACATACACACACACACGCACAGACTAACCGAGCGAACAGGCAAGCTACAGTCTAGAGCTGCTGGTCGCAACTAAAAACACAAAGGGCGGTGGACTGCCCACTCTCTTTTACACACACATATGCATCAGCAGAGGGTTCAATGCATGTACAATAAGGCTGTATATACCATATATAATTATATTTGTTCTCACCGCATTATACAGTATCTATCCACACCTGTCTGTACTTACCTGCACATAGTCCTTTACTATATCTGTACCCATCCTACTCTTACTAGTTACACTGCTGGCCAGTATGACTACTACACTGTAAAAAAAAAAAAACTAAAAACTGTAAATGTCTGGCAGCAACGGTTGCCAAATACTTACTGTCAAATTACAGTAAAATCAAATACATTTACAGATTACAATCTTTATTTAATGGTTATTTTAAATATTTTTATCAAAAGTAATTTACTGTATTTTTATGGCATTTACACTTAAAGTAGAACAACTAAAGTAATCTGTAAAATAATACAGATAATAATAATAAATAATAATAATAATAATAATAATAATAATAATAATAATAATAATAATAATAATAATAATAATAATAATAATAATAATAATAATAATAATAATAATAATAATAATAATAATAATAATAATAATAATAATAATAATAATAATAATAATAATAATAATAATAATAATAATAATAATAATAATAATACAGTTACTACAACTCTGTACATAGTTCTGATTAGCACTAGCCTCAGTAGTACTCATTTGTAGATTTTGTAACCAGTTTAATCACCTGTACATTGTATATTGCTGTTGCACTTTACTGTTACATTTGCACTCTGGTTGGATGCCAATCATATGTTCGTTGCACTGTACTTGTGCTGTATGATGACAATACATTTGAATCTAATCTAATCTAATATACAGTAGACGTGAGTTTTACAATTCTCAGTGATACTTCAGGGGGGGAACCATTTGTTCCACCACTTCTATTTCACATATGGTTTATATCATAACCAGCTCATGAAAAGCAATTAACTTAAGCAGAAATGGACATTTTCATGTAACAAGTGCACTGGTGATTTAAAGGCACTCTGCAGGGTGTGCCGTCGTTGAGAGCGTGGGGATGATGAATCCGGTGTTGCAGCGTGGCCAACTGTGTGACTGAGTGAGTGATTTAGTGACCACACGCACATGCCCACGCACGGACAAACCGACCAACCAACTCACAGAACACAGCTGCCGTGTCTAAAGACCACCGCGGTCGGTACAGTCTCTTCAGTACGGAGGTTCAGTAGTAGTCTTAACTTTTTGATGGTCGAGTTGGGCATTTCTTGTAACCCCTTCAGTCATCTTAAAATTGCCGGATGTCTACTGTCTTCCAGGTTTTATTGAGTGAGCTTAGCATGGTTACTTTCAGGACATGGATTTGTACTTTACGCCCAGAAATGCCAAAAGGCATGACTTAACTGACGTACTCTTTCCCATGCGGACCATGCCTCGTTCACGTGTAAGTAGATTAACTTTACTTTTGTCTATTCATCACAAAATGGTGTATAACGCCTAACCAAGTCAGATGCTGCATTTTGCTACTGTTGACACTAGTAATAATATGCAATGTGTTTTTCCCCCACCATGATTAGCCCTTTCACTGCCGCACTACCAAACGGTTAACCCTTTCACTGCGACAATACACAGAAGGTTAACCCTTTCACTGCCACACAACAGCGGGTTAACCCTTTCACTGCCACACTACAGAAGGTTAACCCTTTACTATCACACTACCGACGGTTACCCGCCGGTAGTGTGATAGTAAAGGGTTAACCTTCTGTAGTGTGGCAGTGAAAGGGTTACAGGGGCCTTACAAAAACATCCCTACTGCACGATAGGAGCTGCTTTCTGACCCGCAGCACCGTAGCTTCTAAAAGCACAGAGTGTGGGGAGTTGTTTCTGTCTTGTTGTGCACTGAGGGAGTTCAGACACAACCAGTGATCGTAGAGGGGCTCCCTCCGAGAAGCAGCTTAACCCTTCCACTACCACACTACAGAAGGTTAACCTTTCACTACCACACTACAGAAGATTAACCTTTTACTACCACACTACAGACGGTTAACCCTTTCACAACCACACTACAGAAGGTTAACCTTTCACTACCACACTACAGAAGGTTAACCTTTCACTACCACACTACAGACGGCCTTAGTGTGGTAGTGAAAGGTTAACCATCTGTAGTGTGGTAGTGAAAGGGTTAAGATCTCACGGCGGCGATAGAGACGAGCAGGTGACATTTCTAGCTAGCAGTCCAGTTTATCACCACAGGAACCTGGTTATGGACTTGAGTATTTTTTGCCACGCTGAGCCTCAGCACCAGAGCTGATGGTCTGCAGGGAATACCGTAGCTGTATCCTAGGAAGCCTGCTCAACCAGCAGAGGACTGTGTGTGTGCGCGTGTTTTTGTATACATGTTTCTGTGTGTGTGTTCATGTGTGTTTCCTGTGTCAAAGTTCAGCCGACAGGACACAGAGAAACACTCCCCTCTTGTAGGTACCTGAGGGACAGATCAGGTCCTGTGAGATATTCCATCACGTTGGGCCTTTACCCAAATTTACTTGTATATCTGACTATATTCAATATCCAAATTGTCAGTGTTATCAATAATATCCAATAATGAAAGGTAGAAGACATCTTTCAACGGTTTATGCCAGAGTGAATCAAGCAATTAGTTACAGACAGGAATGCAATATGTTGCAAGGAGAAATGTTCACATTGCAACGGACAGAATCCATTTCTACATTCTGCTAGGAACAGGAAGTAACAAGTGACTTATATCTCGTGCATAAGGCAATGAAATTGCTTCTTCAGAATAGCAGCAGAAACAAGACTGACACGAGACCAAATATAGAAATAGGTATTGGTTGGCTAGTTAGGATTCGGTTACAACATTCTTAGAACACAGAGGGCGGGATCCACAAAGAATGGATTGCACGGTGCTAATTGCACCCTTACTTACAATTCATTATGAATTGAAAATGGGGGACCCTGATGTAAACAAGACGAAAGTCTTTCTCTGGTCTGCATCCCCTTAACAATTGAAAATGTTATTAACAGATTGCAGAATGGGTACAATACAGTACGGCTCAATACACACAATTGTTAAGGGGATGCAGACCAGAGAAAGACTTTCGTGTTGTTTACATCAGGGTCCCCCATTTTCAATTCATAATGAATTGTAAGTAAAGGTGCAATTAGCACCGTGCAATCCATTCTTTGTGGATCCCGCCAAGAGTCTCTGCTGCTGTTGTGTGAAATTCCCTGTATGAGCACACAAGTATTTGCCAGCTTTAATACAGTAGATACGTACATTGTAGATGCTGTTTAAAGGTCCTGTGTCTTATAAATGGCCTTTTCCAGTGTTTAGCATTGTTTCCTAGCAATGGGGGATTATATCAATGTGGTCTGTGTCTCTAATTATCATTTTGACTCATCAGTCTAGTCTCGAGTTCAATTATGCAATAATAGTCACAGTGGTATATATTGTCATTTGAAACAAGTTACCAATGCATTGTCCGGTGGCATTATGCCCCCCGCGGCGAAATTAATTAGTATCCCCCTCAATCTTTCGATCTCTCTCTCTGTCTGCCAGTCGCAGACTGTGGGCGACTGTCACTCAAAGCTCTTATGGGCGGAGCCCAGCTCAAACAGCTTGGAATCTTGAAGTCGAAATTTTTTGCTTTTTAGTAATTGATTAAAAATATAAAACAATGAATCTTTGGGAAAAAAAACTTTACAGATGTGTTCCATAGACTCACAGGAATTGTGTAAAGTTGCCCAAATAGTGAAAGGAATAGCAATGCATCTCCCCTTTAAGTAATTTTCAATAGATCGAATTAAAGACCGATAGATAGATGCATAGATATGGTAGATTATAGATAGATACTTTTTATGGATATTCTTTAGCATATCATTACACATTAGCAGACATTAGCAAAAAACCTGCTAATATCTGACAGTCCCACTTGGGAGCTGAACTTTGTGACTCAGCAGGGTTCCTTCCCAGTGCGGTACCTGTTTCCTCGGGATGCGTTGACACATCGCGTGCCCCACTGAGAGAGAGACGACGGCTGTCTCGCAGCCTGCCACTCCTCTCCATACTGAATCACTGTGCGTCACATACAGTAGCAGAGTGGCGGGCGGATATATGTCATTCCGCGTGGCCTCCCTTCTCTGATAAATGGAGGTGGAGAAGGGGGGGGGGTGGCGGGGGTCATCAAACATTGGACTGCATTAGTAACCTTGAGGTTATGTAACGGGGATGATGCTATAGGGACCCTTACTTTTTTTTTTTTTGTCTTTTCCCCCCTCCTTTTTCCTCTGATTTTCTCCCATCCCAATGTTAGTCGTTATGCCAATTCCCAATCCCCTTCCTGGTCGCTGTGCACTTACCCCCCACAGTCGGTCTGGGAGAGTGGAGGCTATCACGTGCTTCCTCCGACACACGTCTAGCCAATCAACCGCTTCTTTTCACCTGGCAGCGCGGACTCTCACTGAGAGGGTGTAACGTGTGGAAGGATCACACTACCCCCCTTAGATCCTATCCGCGCTGAGCAGGCGCCCCGACCGAACTGTAGGAGTCGCTGTTTACAACGACCCGGACCCACCCCGCCAGCTCTCCCACCCTCTAATACAGCCAATTGTATTAGTGTGAACGGCCAGCCAAGCTGGTGACAACGCCGGAGCTGTGAGCTGGATTCGAATCCAGCGTCTCCGGTGTTGGTGACGAACGCAATCTCCGCTACGCCACCTGACCGCCACACGGGGACCCTTACTTTCAACATTATACTGCGGCCAGTTGAGGTTATATTACATACAGAGATCTGAGACATGAACTGGCAGGCTTTTTTTTTGGCAACAGCAAGAGCAACACAAACAAAACAGCACAAAATGGCCGACCATTTCACGTATCCGCGCTGTGGCGATACGCTTAACACAACCACGCACAGTGTCTGTACTGGCGCTGCACACGTGATGCTTAGGATCACGTGTGAACTCTAATGGATGGTAAAATGAGATGAACACATGCCTATTTAGTAGCGAATGTGGAATCAGATATTTTTTTTATGTCTTTTCTTTATGTGTTTAATGTGTTTTTAAAGAAAGAAAATATATAGTTGTGTTTTTTACCCCTAATGGAGTTAAATGTCAGCACTGTTTAACAATACTCATTTTGAGCAGTAAGCATTCCCAGGTGGAATGACATCATCATCTCCATATTTCACGCACCAGTTATGTTCTTCCCTGCACGGTATCCCCTCATGCATCAACGTGGACTTTGAACTTGACCTACTTCCACACGTAAGCACGGAATGTAGAACTAGCGTACGCACAGGGAAGTCGGCATTCATCACACGTGCGTACGCAGGCTCTATGGTCCTCCGTGTTGATGAATACCACTTTGTTCTACCGTCAATGCTCGTGCATGATTATCCATATATGGTCATGAAAATGAGGAAACACCCCCCATGGGATGTGAAATAATGGACCGACCCGAGCGGGACTCCGAGAAACTCCACGGAGAATTCACTGCTGTCGAACCAAGAAGACACTATCGCGTATTATGATTTATGGGATAAATAAAAGGCGGACTTGTAAACGGTGATGTCAGATATCAACGGCTCCCTAAGACCATTGCTGCAATTCTGCCTGGACAGCTCAAAATACTAATAAAGACCGTTCGTTGACCACTGTTTGCCGTTGGTTGTGTGTCATTATAACCGTGCTTGTAATATGAATGCCTTTATTAGTTGTGTTCGATTGGCTATATGATTTTTAGATGCATCTATTTTGTTGTCGGCTAATAAAGACCGCGCTGGAATATGACTGCCTTTTCCCGTGTTGTTTGATTAATACCCCAGGGATTAAAGTTCTCCTCAATTTTATTCCAAATCGCGATGGATCTCCCGTCAATTTTCTACCTGCTGCATATGATTTCTAGAGGCATACTACAATCTATTTTGATGTCAGTATTGGGTAGCCTATATAAACAATATAATACGAGAGCATATACAAGAACAATGAATCTCACTGCATGTATGATAGCCTGCCTTTCAATACATGAACTTGAATCCCATCATATACATAGTCTGTCCACTATAGTGTCATTGCAATGCGTTTTCTATTCTTTCTTATACAGTAAAAAGGGGGAAGAACACTATATTAATATGACTTGTATTCTGCTTACAGCTTCGAAGTTCCACTTGTTTCGTTTAACGTAAAGCCTTTTAAATATAATCAAAACGTTCCCGTGTTTCTGCGGTCTGCGCAGAATAATAACGAGTTGAGCTTTATGATTTATGATGAATTGAAAATGGGGGACCCTGATGTAAACAAGACGAAAGTTGGTCTGCATCCCCAATTAACAATTGTATGTACTGAGCTGTACTGTACTGTACCCATTCTGCAATCTGTTAATAAACTTTTCAATCAATCAATCAATCAAGCTACGCGGAGCGCAGTCAGTCAGTAGCCTACACCCCGTATATTCCGATAACGCTATATAAACCATGCTGCATTCATTCTGAGAGAAAGATCTATTATTCCAAATGCTATTTATAGGGTTTTGACCATAATTACACTACTGTTGCTATTCTACAATGAACTATAATGAACTACGGTTCGTACAGAACATGCCGGTGTTATTATGCACAGAAGCTCATTTCCTTGTTGTAATAATATATTCTACCACTGGGAGCTAGGTACCTGCCCCGTTCCATGTACCGGGATAACCGAGTTAGCCGGATAACTTTAGCTGGATAACTGTGTTAGCCTGACTTTCCGATTTCATGTACGTGGATTTCCCAAATCACCATGACAACATATCCAAAAGTTTGAGCCTGCTCGAAAGCAGAGTTCAAGTTCAAGTTAGCCTGAACTATCGCCACGCCCCCGCAAAGAAGTGACAGCCCGTTTCCTGAAACTATTCCCACAGTCTACGATCTGCATTATACCATTCTGAATTACGTTTTTGTGCTCCATTCTTCCAGAGGGGGCTTTTGAAATGTAAAATAGACCCAAAATGCTGATATTAAATTCACTTTGTCCTAAATAATGCACGTTATATATACCGTGGCGACGGTGGCGCTCGCTCGTGCGATGTACACATGATGTGGTTATTTTAATTGTAACTGGGATTAAGATGTCTGATGAGATGCGCTGTTTGACGGATTTGAGAAATTGAATGAGCCGTTGACGTCACATTAATGAATGAGGATGAAGAGATAAACTTCATTCAAAACAACGGATATTCTAAACACGGGTCTCTCGTTCATTAATGTATAAACAATGAATTTATCCCATCTGGCCCAGTGGCCCAGTGGTAGTGCTCATGCCTGCCAATTCAGCGACTGGGGTTCAAATCCCCGTGTTTCCAATATGATTTTTTTGAATATAATATTAATGATTATACGCCAAAGTAGCCTGGTTTTAAGTTAAAATATTATAAATCTACATGCATTGAGGATGTCATTCTTTATATAGCTCTCAACGTGCACCAAATTGAATTATTCCTATATTGCAAAAAGAAGGAAAAGACTAGGGCCTTGAACCCCGGTCGTCCGTGTGAAAGTCAAAAGAAGAACCCGTTACACCACAGAGAAGATAAGTAAAAGATTAACTATACATCAATCAATGGGTAAGAGAGCCGTATCGTAATTCTGTATAACAGTTAACTAATAATTTTCGCTAGCAAGATCTCATTTGATTATTCAATCCAGCAGGCAAGTTTAAAGAAATATAATCTGATTGATTGAGGTAATGAGGGACTTAGAATTAGCCTATAGATAACGCATTTAACTTGTCGGCGAGGCGATTGAGCCTATTGCAATCTGTCAATAAAGTCTTAAATCAATTAATCAATCAATGCCGTTGAGAATCAGGGTCTCTGCCATCGATACGTGCTGGCTTTCCACCTAAAACGGGAGCGCGCATCTAGCCTGACTTGAGCCTGACTCTCAAGTCTGGCTTGAGTTAACGAGACTGAATCCTCCTTTGTGAAACAGGAAAATCCCGGCTTTGAACATCGGGTTAACTGAAGCTGGATAATGGACATGTTGATCGACTTAGTTGAACCACGTACATGAAACAGGGCCCCAGGTCTGACCTGTGCGTAGATGTAAGCACGAAGTCAAGTTCAAGTTGAAGTTGATGAATCCCACTCTTTGCTTAGAAATGATCGTACGCACAGGGTAAGCACAGATCTGTGCGTAGAACACGTTGATGCATGAGGGGGCTCACAAATCCAGTCTGTTCTTCATGTCTCAGTTACACCTAGGATTTCACAGATAATTAATTTGCAAAGATAACATTGATATAGGTACCAATACTAGTATATAGTATGTATCCCACAAGTAAACTGGGATAGCAATGCTATATGGTATAATACATCAGCATTAGTAAGTTGAGTGACAGAAGCCTATTTCAGTCAAGCAACAATTTTTTTTATATAACTGCATTACTGCGTCTGCATAATTTACTTGCTGCTTTTGATCATCAGACCGTGTAATTAACAAAGCTATTGTGAGCTTTTCCTTTGGAGTTCCTGAGCAAAATGTCCACCATCCAGTAAATCTATTAGTTTGCGAGTGATGAAACGGCTGTCATGGATCAATGGAATGTAAATGTATTTACTAGCCACGGTTATGTACCACAAACAACACACTTGTTTACCTAGCACCACAATGTCTGCAGTAAATGACGTGTGGGCAATTTAATTTTTTCGTGTCAAGCCAGAGCAATCCTGTGGTGAACGAATGTTCAATCGAATGTGCTAATAACAGAGATGTCAATTATTAAACAATGAAAGCCTTTAGAAATTGTTTCACCCAAAAAAGAAGCCCTGGAGTCGCTGGTAAACAATCAGCTTAAATCTTTTCTTTCAAGTCACTCAGTACTTATGTAACGGATGGTACCGCGAAGTGCAGTCACGATGGACTTCAGATGTTGTGAAGTGACTGTGGCGAATAGCAGCACTATGGGTTAAACTCACTCTCACCCTTAAAAGACACATAGACACGTTACAAAGCAGTGAATTCACCTCTTGGTATAGCGGTCTGTGCTGTCGACCCGTGGTGCGGCAGACCACGGGTTCGAAACTCCCTCGGGGCATCGAAGTCAAAAAGGTGACGATATCACAACCGTTACATATGAAAATGGCAGAAAGAAAATCCCCATTCTCTCAGCAACCGAGCAACTGAGCAGTACGGATTTCACCATTGAAATCTGCACTAATTGCACGTCATAACCATGTTTCAGTCACTCAGTTGGATATTGAGAAATCATAACATGATTTGCAGCCACGCTTGAGACATATTATTATGTTATAATTAGTGCTGTCAGGCGATTAAAAAAATGTATCTAATTAATTACAGGATTTGTAATTAATTCATCTAATTAATCGCATTTTAATCGCATAACCATTTTAGGCCTGATATTCCATATTCTATAATCATATTTCAAATGACATGTGTCCGGATGGCATGAACTCAGTACTGTATCTACAAAACCTTCTGGTTAATCATCTTCCATTTATTCATTTGCTTAGATTTTTCAGGTCTGGTAAATTTTAGCATGGTGTTATTCACAGTCAAAGATAAAACAAATGTATTGATACTCTCATTTGGTTCATTACAATTGACTCAAGCCTAGTAACAGACACAGTATTTCTGACACTGAACATTCCCTGAGATCCATAGATGTCCCTAGAATCAGATACAAGATATAAGAACATGCAAATGGACCATATTAAAAAAAAAAGTCTGTAAATGAGTATTCTACGTTATTATGGAATGAATGAGATAAAAAAAAATTAAAAAATATAATAATAATAAATGTTCTTATACATTTTTTTTAATTACACGCGATAATTTGCTGTGTAATTAATTAATCTAATTAACGCAATAAACTGACAGCCCTAATTCTAATTTAAAATGTTATTATTTAAGCCAAGTCAAGTCATTTATTTATATGGCACGTTTAAAAACTCAAGAGCCAACCAAAGTGCTGTACAGTCAAAGCATAAAATTCATAATACAAAATTACAGAAAAGGCACAGCAGGACAAGACAATACAGTTAGAGAATAGGACAACAGTAGGCCAACACAGGGATAGAGGAGCACAACGTACAATATAGCACACAGGGGATAGAAGAACACAAGCACAGATACAGGGGGACGGGGCAAGATACAATTGCATGGGAGTGTGTGAGTTAGGGTGTGGGAAAATCAGGGTTTATTGAAGGCTAGGGAGTAAAAGTGAGTTTTTAGTCGGGACTTAAATGTCTCCAGCGAGGGGGCAGTTCTGATCTCCAGGGGTAGCTGGTTCCATAGCTTGGGGGCCACGGCCTTAAAAGAGCGAACGCCTCTCTTTTTGAGTCTGGGCGCTGAGTACGTGACGTACAGGGGTGCTGCACCCGATAGTGCCTTAAAGGCCATGAGGAGGATTTTAAATTCTATTCTAAATTTAACCAGGGTAATAACATTAATATTTCCATACATTGTTCAAGTGGGCTCTGGCCAAGAAGAAAGCTTACAGAACATTTTCACATATAGAACAACATTAAAACAAACATAAAACAAGATAAGAAAAAGAGAAGGAAAAAAATCTACATAAAAAATATGTGCAGTCACTGCAGTCAATGGCAAAAAGGTGTCCAATTTTGTCTTTTAAATGATCAATTCCAATGAGGGACTCTGGATTCAAATCCTTTTGTAATAGGTTCTAGGACAATGGAGCAGCATAGCTGAACGCATGTTTCACAAATTCAGTTCTGACTGTGGGAACATGATATAAGATTGTAATGTCCAACTCTTGGTTGAATGAGTAAAGTGCTCACGTAAGTTGGTACAGTAGCTGCCTCAGGATGCCTTTGTATACAAACAAATACAGATGTAACTGTCTTCTTATGGCTAGGGATGACTAACCTGACAATTCATACAACACACAGTGATGTGTGAGGGATGAGTTGTTTGTTACAAATCGTAAAGCAGCATGATATATTGTGTCTAAAGGATTTCACCATTTGAGAAATCATGATTTCACATGATTTGCAGCCTCCGGCCCCGTTCCATGTACCGGGATAACCGAGTTAGCCGGATAACTTTAGCTGGATAACTGGGTTAGCCTGACTTTCCGATTTCATGTACCTGGATTTCCCAAATCACCATGACAACATATCCAAAAGTTTGAGCCTGCTCGAAAGCAGAGTTCAAGTTCAAGTTAGCCTGAACTATCGCCACGCCCCCGCAAAGAAGTGACAGCCCGTTTCCTGAAACTATTCCCACAGTCTACGATCTGCATTATACCATTCTGAATTACGTTTTTGTGCTCCATTCTTCCAGAGGGGGCTTTTGAAATGTAAAATAGACCCAAAATGCTGATATTAAATTCACTTTGTCCTAAATAATGCACGTTATATATACCGTGGCGACGGTGGCGCTCGCTCGTGCGATGTACACATGATGTGGTTATTTTAATTGTAACTGGGATTAAGATGTCTGATGAGATGCGCTGTTTGACGGATTTGAGAAATTGAATGAGCCGTTGACGTCACATTAATGAATGAGGATAAAGAGATAAACTTCATTCAAAACAACGGATATTCTAAACACGGGTCTCTCGTTCATTAATGTATAAACAATGAATTTATCCCATCTGGCCCAGTGGCCCAGCGGTAGTGCTCATGCCTGCCAATTCAGCGACCGGGGTTCAAATCCCCGTGTTTCCAATATGATTTTTTTGAATATAATATTAATGATTATACGCCAAAGTAGCCTGGTTTTAAGTTAAAATATTATAAATCTACATGCATTGAGGATGTCATTCTTTATATAGCTCTCAACGTGCACCAAATTGAATTATTCCTATATTGCAAAAAGAAGGAAAAGACTAGGGCCTTGAACCCCGGTCGTCCGTGTGAAAGTCAAAAGAAGAACCCGTTACACCACAGAGAAGATAAGTAAAAGATTGACTATACATCAATCAATGGGTAAGAGAGCCGTATCGTAATTCTGTATAACAGTTAACTAATAATTTTCGCTAGCAAGATCTCATTTGATTATTCAATCCAGCAGGCAAGTTTAAAGAAATATAATCTGATTGATTGAGGTAATGAGGGACTTAGAATTAGCCTATAGATAACGCATTTAACTTGTCGGCGAGGCGATTGAGCCTATTGCAATCTGTCAATAAAGTCTTAAATCAATTAATCAATCAATGCCGTTGAGAATCAGGGTCTCTGCCATCGATACGTGCTGGCTTTCCACCTAAAACGGGAGCGCGCATCTAGCCTGACTTGAGCCTGACTCTCAAGTCTGGCTTGAGTTAACGAGACTGAATCCTCCTTTGTGAAACAGGAAAATCCCGGCTTTGAACATCGGGTTAACTGAAGCTGGATAATGGACATGTTGATCGACTTAGTTGAACCACGTACATGAAACAGGGCCCAGTGGTTGAGCAGTCAGAGTTTCGGTTTCCAAGTCCAAGTGGATTACCTATGTAAATGCTAGCATTTTCTATTAACTTGTGTATGCTAAAGGGACATCAATTTCAATGAAAACCACAAACTGCATGAAAGCACTTTGCACGTGACTCACATACGTCCTGAAAAGGCCACAAAAGACAACATAACACGTATGTGTACCATTATGTCCTTCATTCATTGGGGGTAAATATTTATGACCAACTATAGCATGCCACGGACATACAGTAGGCCTCATCCGTAGCTAACAGTGTACTGCACTGCCACAGGACCTAGCATGTCCTACCATGCTCTGTAAATAGCTCATGTACAGATACCGATATGCCTACTTTGTTTACTTGTTTATTGCACTATGTCGCTCTATTGGTTGGACTCTTATTATTATTACTTGTATTATGCACATCGTTGTGGGCGAGACCCCCCGCATTTCACTGTATACCTGTATGCCGTGACAAATAAAACTCTTGTATCTTGTAAAACTCTTGTGCTCCAATCAGCACTCATTCTAGTTCATCTTACAGGAACACGCCAAAACATTTGGAAATTAGTTCATCGTCTTCTCCAGAGAGAGACAAAAAGATAGATACCAGTTTCCTCTCTGTGCGTTCAGTAGAACGCTATCTGGCTGCACGTTAGCCTAGCTTAGCACAATGAATGGAAGCGGACAGTTAACCTAGGCATTGTCCAACTAACACCTCTCCCGAAGGCTAACCGGCACTGTCCGCTTCCATTCATTGTGCTACGCTAGGCTAACATGCAGCCAGATAGCTTTCTACTGAACGCACAGAGAGGAAACTGGTCTGACTTCTTCTTGTCTGACTCTGGAGAATACGGTAAGCTAATTTCCCAAAATGTTGGCGTGTTCCTTTAAATTGGTGTTTACTGCAACAGGTCATGCTAGAGACAGACATATTGAGGTTTGTGGTTTGTTTAGTGAGAGAGTTACTGAGTATAAATATTAAATACTGTATGTTGGCATCTGGCTCAATGATACATTTACATTTAAATACCATATAGACAACCTTGCCAGCAAGCTGTGGCAGAAAAGTGACATATTGTACAGAAAGAGAACTAGCTTTTGAAGCAGTTGAAGCAGTTATTTTTTAAGGTCAGAGGAGGATGGAGAAGATAAGACAAAGAGAAAAGCAGATGGGAAATAGAGAAAGTAGGCAGCCTGAAGGAAGAGAGGAAGAAGAGAGGAAGAAGAGAGGAAGAGAGGTAAAAGGTAGAATAGAGGAGGAAGAGAGGGAGAAGAGAGGAGGAAGAGAGGGAGAAGAGAGGAAGAAGAGATGAGGGAGAGAGGAAGAATAGAGGAGGGAGAGAGGAAGAAGAGAGGAGGAAGAGAGGGAGAAGAGAGGAAGAAGAGATGAGGGAGAGAGGAGGAAGAGAGGAGGTAGAGAGAGGAGAGAGAGAGAAGGGAGAAAGAAGAGGGAGAGAGGAGGGAGAGAAAGGAGGGAGAGAGGAAGAGGGAAACAAAGGAGAGGTGTTAATAGATAACAGGGAAGGTGTTGTTGATACCAAGGACCTTTTAGTAAGGCAAGCTGAGTACCTATTTAATCCTATATACATTTAATCTGTGGATTCAAATAAAATTCATCATTTGTAGACATGCTGCTGCTTCCACTCTTAAATCACTTGACTCGGTGTAGCACTCTGCCCTCAGGTTCATTACTGGTGACAGCTACTGTATGCCACTCACCATTGTGTGATAAGGTTGGTTCATCTTCTCTTACAGAGAGGCACAATAATCATTGGTATTTATTTATATACAAAGACCTTATTGGTAGCTACCACCATACATACTGGATTGGAGCCTATCTGACTCTCAAATTAGGTTCCTGGAGCTTGTTCCATTCTTGCTCCTGACTCGTGGAACATCCTTCAACACACGTTCTTCAGTATCAGATCCATACAGTTCAAAGCCATGATCACTAATCACTGTATCAGTCTGTAACAAGGGATGTCCGATATTATCTGCCTACCGATATTATCGGCATTAAAATGTGATATCGGAAAATATCTGTATCGGTTTAAAAAATATATATATATATTTATTTTAAAAAAATTTACATTTCTATAACCTTTATTTACCCAGGCAAGCAAGTAAGAACAAATTCTGATTTTATTTATTGTCAAAAGTATGCATAATGTTATGTTAATTCCACAACAAGACATATGTAATGTTAATTACCTGCAATTATTCAGTTTTTTTGGGGGGGGGGGGGGGGGGGGGAACCCTGCATATATCGGTATCGGTTGATATCGGTATCGGAAATTAAGAGTTGGACAATATCGGTATATCAGTATCGGTAAAAAAGCCAATATCGAGCATCCCTAACTGTAACTGTTTTAGTTTTTGTTATTAATTTTGATCGTCTATTTTAAGTGATTTCCCAGGTTTTAACTGATTGGTTTTAACTGGATTATGTTTAATTGATTATGCATACTTAAAAAAAAAAAGAAGAAGATGTTTCTGGTTGTTTTTTCATCTGTTTTAGCGTCATTGTAAATGAGGGCCACCCTCAATGATTCCCCAAGATTTAAATAAAGGTTGAATGAATTAATTGTAGATTGTTTTCTGTTCGCTCTGGCAGACTGCATACAGAATAGATTAAAACTTCTGTCCCACTTATTTTCAGCATTGTCAAGCCAAGTTACATAATTAAACTATACAGTCAAGGTTTGAGACAACTGTGCACTGATGATGAAAACAACAAGTGTTGAGGGAAAAAAGGCAGTGAAGTCATTACATTTTTCTGTGGAAATATTATATAATGTACAGCGTCTCTCATCTGAAATGGTTCCAAGAGTAGTTGCCAGTTAAAAAATGCAAAAAGCAACAACTTTTAAGCTGTAATGAAAACAAATACTACGAGCTATCAGCCTTGTCAGCACCATCCACAATCACAGCAACGTTGCTGGCTTACCCCTGAACCACACTGGAAGTGGAACAAACTGAAATAAAAGGTCAGAGTCAGACCCTCATTTACGACAGTGCCAATAAGAATAACCAATAAGAAAACAATTAGTCGAATCAAAATAAAAAGAAGAGACGGACAACGAAGTGATTAAATATATCAATTGAAACATTTCCAACACAGTACGATTTAAATTCTGATGTTTAAAATGGCTAACATGTTTATTTATCCATTTGAAGATAAATGCACTGCATTTAATTCCAAGTCTACAGAGCCCAGAAGCGCACAGTCCTTCCCAGAATCAGAATGAACTCTGGGAACATAGAGTAAGTTCTGGGAGCGGGGTTTGATAAGTGCTTCTGTGAAGCGTGGGCGCAGGTGGTTCCTGTGGCTCTATTAACGCCAACACACCCTCCAGGGAGGTTGTCTCCAGGCCAGGCAGCCACACCATGTGCCACATTAGAACACAGCTAACTGGGAGTGGAAAGTCAGCAGAGCAAATGACCAGCTATTCATTACACTGGAAATGTAACTGGGTGTAGTCGAGGCGTTTTTGCACACGGGTTCTTCCGGTGTCCGTTCTGAACGTGCCGTTCAGATAATTCTGGGAGTGTGTAGAAACGCCTGGTGAGGAGAGAGCGAAATCTGTGTTCCTGACAAGTCCCACACTGATATTTGCATGGTGGAAAGCATGAGCATTTTCATTCTCAGTCTCAGTCAATACTAACTGTTAAAATCACACCTTTTAGATGGATGTATGACTCAGAATGTAGCCACGTTCTCTGTCTTTCTCCAACCAAAGCGGTGGGCGTGAGGAAGCGACATGAAAGACATTCATGATCCTTTTGTCAGATTGCTGATGGTTTTTACGGCCCGGCTGCCGCTGCTGCTGCAGTGAAGTGGGCTGAGGAGGATGACAATAGACTTGAAATCAGTTTGACCCCTTATATAATGTGGCATTGGTAATTATCAGCAAGGCGCTACGTGGACCACTTCCCAAGAGGCCTTTAAGTACTGGATGGGGGGAGGAGGGGGGCGGGCAATAATGGTATTGTAGAGGTCACATTGCTGTAACTTTCCAGTGTGACCAGATGTCGCCTTTGCCACCCGTCCAATAGGTGCGCATCTTCAACCGCCACTCAAATTATTCCAACCAATGAGAGTGGTGAACGTGAACATGCATAATGAGCTCAGTACGATATCTCACTACCATACGCTTATAGTGTGGGAGGATAAGACATGAAACCACCATCCTCATCTTGTGCGGTGAACCCACCTATATACATTGTGCAGTGACTCCTCTCCATTGCCATGGTCTTGTGGATTATGTTTTCAGTCAATGTTGTTGTTTCGTCGCCCCACAGACCCAAGCTCACTGATAGTATTTCCATAGTGCCATCATCATAAAGTGAAGGTTTTTGCTTTTGTAAGATGCCCTGAACAGGGGCCAAGCATTGACTTGTCCAACTGTCCTGACGCAAGTCATTGTTGATTTCACTGTTGTAGGGGAAAGACTCTAGGGCCGCAGATAAGACTGTTGCCATGGTCCTGAAGGAGATACCAAGTAAGGCGTCTTCAGAAGGGAAACCCCTCCTCACGGTGACAACCAAGGTGGGCAGAACAATTGCAAACCCCCCCCCCCCCCCTCCCCCTCTCCCTCCCTTCAAATGGAGGATTCTCATCCTGTCGGTGGTGATTAAATTAACGGCAAGGCTTTGCATCCCATACCTTCATCATATACTAACCCAACTAACTAACGCAATCTGTTCACATCATGATTGTGGTATCTGATCACAGTAAAGCAACAGCATTGATTTGATTTTCTTTGTTTCTCCCAGCTGCTCTATGGGGTATAAAACTCACCTGACTGTATTTAAACAAATAGCGTATTGTGATTTGAACCACATGTAAGGATATCTAGTGGAGACTGGCTAAGGTCTCCCCCCCCCTTGTAGATTGTATTAATGAGAAACTGAAATACATCAAATATTTTTTGTATTATCTTTCAATCAAACTGGTTTTATCACACAATTTGTTTTCTATAAACATTTACAGTGCATTTACTATCAAGCAGAGATAAATTGTCCATTCACATTTAGCCACATCCGATTTGAGTTGTCAGTCATTTCATTGAGCATTCCTTATCTAACTATTAATTGGGTTAGAACACCTTCCTGATTTTACACCTCATAAGCAGCAAAACCTTATTGCCAAGTATGCATTTCCAAAAATGCTATACTGCACCTGACCCCCATTGGAAAAGGCTATTTACTTCAGTACTTCCTGCTGAAACACTGCAGCAAAATACTGTACGCTGTGATTTTCGTTTTCCTTCCTCTGTTTTAAGTGTTCTGTGGATGGTGTGGGTATAACTGTCTCGTCCATGTTCTGTGCTTGATTGTACAGTACGTGCCTCTGTGTGCGTGTGTTTTTGTGTGTGTCTTTGTGTGTGTGCTTTTGTGCACACGTGCACTCACATGCATAATGTTTTCCTGCCCTGCTGTGCCTGTGATGTGGTGTTTTTACAGCCCACACGCTTTCCACTTCCAGTGCCCAAAATGATTATATTTACATGTACTTATTACACACAACGCAAATCCCAACCGAAGATGACTCCAGTGCGAGACTGACAGTCTTCTATTCGCTGACTCATCTCCTCCTTTATAAACGTTATTTGTATAGCACCTTTCATACAAAAATTGCAGCTTCACAACAGAAAAAGACAGGTATAAAATGAGCACATAAAGTGCAAACATATAAAATCACAGTTTTTCACATTAGGATCAATCTAACATCCCAATAGGCCACCTTGTTTATGGTTTGATTCAGTTTTTAAAATAGGCAATAATAAAAAGAGTAAGATAGAATAGACAGAGTAGTGCAATAGTGCAGTGCAATAAAATAGTAGAATAGAATAGACATAAAATTAGCACATAAAATTTAAAGTTGTCTTCACCTTCTCTGTTTGGTATCCACAGTTTAAAACCTGACAGTCTTCCCTCCTGTTTGATACCCACGTTGACCCTTCGAACCTCCCACTCAGGGCAAACCTCCCTCTCAGGGCACAGTTCCCTCTCAGGGCACAGTTCCAGGCCTGGGTCCCTCACACAGTTTAAAAAACCTGACAGTCTTTGTTCCTGCTTGATACTCACACAGTTCGATACCTGACAGTTTAGAACCTGTAATAAAAGTAACAAAAGTGTAAAATAGAATGGACAGAGTAAAATAATGTAATCAGTACAATCAGCAGTGGAGTGTATTAAAAGGCTATGGTGAAGAGGTACGTTTTTAGCATATTTTTACAAATATTTTGAGATCTAACTTCCCTAATGTCCATTAAGGTAGTGTGTTGTTCCATAACTTTTTGGTGCATATAGTTTGCGACGGCTGCATCCCCGAATTTTCTTTATATTCCAGAAGGCACGTAGTTGACTAGAGAATTTGCAATGTAGCTTGGTCCTGTTCCATTTAGTGCATTGTATACTGTATAAGGAGGAGAACCTTGAAATGGATAGATTTCCACAAGCGAGCATTACGTTGCAAGGAAAGCGGCAACCTCAGATACTCAAAATGGGAGGAACATCTTTTAATTAATTTATCGTCATAGTTTATTGAATTATAATGCGCAAAGCATAATGGTGCCGTAGACAAAACACAACAATAGTGTCGCTATCACAGTCGATATAAAACGATATAAAAGAGGCTCCATTCCTCTTCTTCATCCAGGTCAGCGATAAAAAAACAGGCCCAGTATGTCACTGTCCGTGTGTATGAGAGGAGAGCTGCTCGGCTCAGATAAACCCCCCCTCTGTTAGACTCGTGTCACCTCTGTTCCCTTAAGATGACCCAGCGGCACGTAGATCAATAGCCGTGTGACACTGGGTCAATAGTTCTCTGTTGATAACGCCATACCGTCCGCAAATACCGATACGCTCAACCTTTTGTTATTTACAGAGTCAACAACACAGCTTTATAATCATTGACAGTTTGTGAGGTCATTTAACCCTCTGCCTTCCCTCACCTCCCTATCTCCTCTTCCTGCCCTCACCTCCTCCCCTCACCTTCCTCATCTTCCTCCCCTCCTCTTCCTCCCCTCCCCCTCCTCCCCTCACCTCCTCCCCTCCTCTTCCTCCCCTTCCTCCCCCCATCTTCCTCCTCTCCCCCCCTCATCTTCCTCCCATCACCTCCTCCCCTCACCTTCCTCCCCCCACCTTCTCCCCTCACCTTCTTCCCCTCATCTTCTTCACCTTCCTACCCCCATCTTCCTCCTCTCCTCCCCTCATCTTCCTCCCCTCACCTCCTCCCATCACCTCCTCCCCTCACCTCCTCCCCTCCTCTTCCTCCCCTTCCTCCCCCCATCTTCCTCCTCTCCTCCCCTCATCTTTCTCCCCTCACCTCCTCCCCTCATCTTCCTCCCCTCACCTCCTCCCCTCATCTTCCTCCCCTCACCTCCTCCCCTCATCTTCCTCCCCTCATCTTCCTCCCCTCATCTTCCTCCCCTCACCTCCTCCCCTCATCTTCCTCCCCTCACCTCCTCCCCTCATCTTCCTCCCCTCACCTCCTCCCCTCATCTTCCTCCCCTCACCTCCTCCCCTCACATCTTCCCCTCACCTTCCTATTCTCACCTTCCTCCCCTCATCTTCCTCCCCTCACCTTCCTCACCTCCTCACCTCCTCCCCTCATCTTCCTCACCTCCTCACCTCCTCCCCTCATCTTCCTCACCTCCTCACCTCCTCCCCTCATCTTCCTCACCTCCTCACCTCCTCCCCTCATCTTCCTCACCTCCTCACCTCCTCCCCTCATCTTCCTCACCTCACCTCCTCACCTCCTCCCCTCACCTCCTCCCCTCACCTCCTCCCCTCACCTTCCTCCCAACCCTCCTCCTCTCACCTTCCTCCCCTCCTCCCCTCATCTTCCTCACCTTCTCCCCTCATCTTCCTCACCTTCTCCCCTCATCTTCCTCCCCTCCTCCCCTCACCTTCCTCACCTCCTCCCCTCACCTTCCTCCCCTCACCTCCTCCCCTCACCTTCCTCCCGACCCTCCTCCCCTCACCTTCCTCACCTCCTCCCCTCATCTTCCTCCCCTCCTCCCCTCACCTTCCTCACCTCCTCCCCTCATCTTCCTCACCTTCTCCCCTCCTCCTCGGTTGTTCAGCCGACGAATCCAATAATAGAATAATATCTTACATTCTAGCCGAGAGCCGAGATGCACTTGATTTTATTCCAATGACAACAGCCTCGAAAAGGTCACGGCACCTGAATAACTGAACCCATTGACACAGTAGTCAGCTGGCACAGGTAGCACAGTGCGCACATTATGTTAAACTCATCCAATCTTTTCTTCAAGAGAAGTGCAACCCTGTCACACAGCTCAAAGGAATGATTGACACATAATTGAGCACCACAGACAAAGAATCACCTAACTCAGATTTGACCAACAACTAACAATATTTTCAAACTTCTATTATCTAAAGATGGTAAGTTAGAGTGTTGTGTTCATTCATAGTTAAAGACAGTAGAGGTTGAATACTTTATTATATAAAGATGGTAAGTTAGAGTGTTGTGTTCATTCATAGTTAAAGACAGTAGAGGTTGAGTACTTTATTATATAAAGATGGTAAGTTAGAGTGTTGTGTTCATTCATAGTTAAAGACAGCAGAGGTTGAGTACTTTATTATTTAAAGATTGTAAGTTAGAGTGTTGTGTTCATTCATAGTTAAAGACAGTAGAGGTTGAGTACTTTATTATATAAAGATGGTAAGTTAGAGTGTTGTGTTCATTCATAGTTAAAGACAGTAGAGGTTGAGTACTTTATTATATAAAGATGGTAAGTTAGAGTGTTGTGTTCATTCATAGTTAAAGACAGCAGAGGTTGAGTACTTTATTATTTAAAGATTGTAAGTTAGAGTGTTGTGTTCATTCATAGTTAAAGACAGTAGAGGTTGAGTACTTTATTATATAAAGATGGTAAGTTAGAGTGTTGTGTTCATTCATAGTTAAAGACAGTAGAGGTTGTGTACTTTATTATATAAAGATGGTAAGTTAGAGTGTTGTGTTCATTCATAGTTAAAGACAGTAGAGGTTGAGTACTTTATTATATAAAGATGGTAAGTTAGAGTGTTGTGTTCATTCATAGTTAAAGACAGTAGAGGTTGAATACTTTATTATATAAAGATGGTAAGTTAGAGTGTTGTGTTCATTCATAGTTAAAGACAGTAGAGGTTGAATACTTTATTATATAAAGATGGTAAGTTAGAGTGTTGTGTTCATTCATAGTTAAAGACAGTAGAGGTTGTGTACTTTATTATATAAAGATGGTAAGTTAGAGTGTTGTGTTCATTCATAGTTAAAGACAGTAGAGGTTGAGTACTTTATTATATAAAGATGGTAAGTTAGAGTGTTGTGTTCATTCATAGTTAAAGACAGTAGAGGTTGAATACTTTATTATATAAAGATGGTAAGTTAGAGTGTTGTGTTCATTCATAGTTAAAGACAGCAGAGGTTGAGTACTTTATTATATAAAGATGGTAAGTTAGAGTGTTGTGTTCATTCATAGTTAAAGACAGCAGAGGTTGAGTACTTTATTATTTAAAGATTGTAAGTTAGAGTGTTGTGTTCATTCATAGTTAAAGACAGTAGAGGTTGAGTACTTTATTATATAAAGATGGTAAGTTAGAGTGTTGTGTTCATTCATAGTTAAAGACAGTAGAGGTTGAGTACTTTATTATATAAAGATGGTAAGTTAGAGTGTTGTGTTCATTCATAGTTAAAGACAGCAGAGGTTGAGTACTTTATTATTTAAAGATTGTAAGTTAGAGTGTTGTGTTCATTCATAGTTAAAGACAGTAGAGGTTGAGTACTTTATTATATAAAGATGGTAAGTTAGAGTGTTGTGTTCATTCATAGTTAAAGACAGTAGAGGTTGTGTACTTTATTATATAAAGATGGTAAGTTAGAGTGTTGTGTTCATTCATAGTTAAAGACAGTAGAGGTTGAGTACTTTATTATATAAAGATGGTAAGTTAGAGTGTTGTGTTCATTCATAGTTAAAGACAGTAGAGGTTGAGTACTTTATTATATAAAGATGGTAAGTTAGAGTGTTGTGTTCATTCATAGTTAAAGACAGTAGAGGTTGAGTACTTTATTATATAAAGATGGTAAGTTAGAGTGTTGTGTTCATTCATAGTTAAAGACAGTATTGATTGATTGATTGATTGATTGATTGATTGATTGATTGATTGATTGAAGACTTTATTAACAGATTGCAGAATGGGTACAATACAGTACAGCTCAATACACACAATTGTTAAGGGGATGCAGACCAGAGAAAGACTTTCGTCTTGTTTACATCAGGGTCCCCCATTTTCAATTCATCAGGACATATATGACATACATGACATACAGATAGTCAGTACTGCTACATCTATACATTTATGACATACCAGATTTGCAAATACAGTACTGTTTGTGATACAGAAGGAGTCAGGAAAAGGGAGTATATACATTTGACGTAGAAACTGTACATTGGAGGAGGTTGGGTGGGGGGGGTTGGGTACACTGGGATATTGACAACCATACTGGGTAATCTACATTGGAGGTGGTTGGGGGGGGGGGGGGGGGGGCACACTGTATATACAAGCAAAACTGTACATTGAGGGGGGGGGGAGACACTGTACAAACAAACAAAATTGTACATTGGACTATTGACAAAACCATACTAGGTAAATGACTGTACATTGGAGGGGGTTGGGTTCGGATATTTACAGGGGCCAGTGTTGAATTGCAGTCTCCCGTAGGTGTCCCTTGAGAGAGGTTTTGAAAGTGGGTAGTGATCCACATTCCTTTACAGCTTTGGGTAGGGCGTTCCACATTGATGTGGCATAATTGCGAAACGTGTTTAGTCCCTTATTTGAGCCGAATCTGGGTTTAACATGATTTGTGGAGCTCCCTCTGGTGTTGTGATCGTGGTATTCACTGACCTTTGGGAAGTATTTTGACATGTACATGGGTACCTTGGTCGTGTAGTGTATCTTGTAGACCAGGCCCATTGCAAGTTGCTGTACTCTGTCGTCTACTCTAAGCCATCCTAGGTTGTCAAAGTGGGCAGGGGTGAGGTGGGTTCTAGGAGTAAGGTCAAGCAGTAGTCTGACCAGTTTGTTTTGAGATGTTTGTAATTTTGTTTTTAGCGCCTTTGAGGTGCTTTGGTACCATGAGGTGCAAGCATAGTCGTAGTACCCCTGAATGAGTGCTCCTGCCAGAGTCTTCAGGGTATTCTTGTTTACCAGAGAGGAGATCCGGTACAAGAATCGTAGAGGTTGAGTACTTTATTATATAAAGATGGTAAGTTAGAGTGTTGTGTTCATTCATAGTTAAAGACAGTAGAGGTTGAGTACTTTATTATATAAAGATGGTAAGTTAGAGTGTTGTGTTCATTCATAGTTAAAGACAGTAGAGGTTGAGTACTTTATTATATAAAGATGGTAAGTTAGAGTGTTGTGTTCATTCATAGTTAAAGACAGTAGAGATTAGAGCTACATGGAAATGAGCAGCCAGAACTAAAATAAAACACAACGTGGTTCAAATGTAAGGTCATTCCTCATCACCGCAGTATGCAGCCATGTACTGTAAGTAAATGGAAAATGGTGCATTTATATAACAGCTTTTATCCAAAGCACTTTACAATTCAGTTCCTCACATTTCCCTCCTCGTCCCGTCCTTCCTCCCTGCGTCGCTCACCTCGCCGCTACAGCGCTACCCTCGCGACTCTCAGTTCAACTGGTACACGGTTCCCCTGACAACAACATCTGAGAGATCTCCTGGAGGCATGCCCAAGCGGCGCAATTAGCTGAAGCTTTCCATTACATAATCTCCTGGATTACCCCTGAAGCACTTGTAAACAAAGTGCCACCGTGCTTTGTCTAGGGTAGGTGCAAGGAGGTACGATGGGCGGTGAGGAGGGGGGGTGGGAGAAGATGTAGCCGTCTGGTAGAGAGCCCCCTGTGTGAAGGTCAAACTGTAGAGGAAGCTCTCCAGAGCTCCGTACTCCAGAGGGGACGATCCACCTAGAGCTGGCCTTGGTGCTACACTACGAGCCTTCAAAGGGCGTCACCACATTATACCGGTAATTGGGGGTGGAATTTCCGTCCCCATTAGCCAAATGATTATGGATAAACACAGAGGTTTCTATCATAGCTTGAGAAGAAAAAAAGGGGTTTAAGCAAGATCATTATCTCGAATTGGCCCCCTTCGCAGCTCCAGTGGTTTGAAGAAGCTGCATATGGAGGCTTTATGATGCGTTCAAAGCACAATTCTCACCGTTAGCCCGCCCCCCCCCCCCCCCCCCCCGCAGCCATGTAGAGCCATGACCTTGATCTTCTCTACTGAGTTGAGTCCTTGCCACTGTACTTCCTTTGTTGTTTTACAGAAAAATAGCTTCGTTTTCTAAATACAAAACTTGAAAGAGTTATATTTCTTTCACAACTAAATAACAGCTGTGCTTCATATAAATGTCATCTTCCCTTCTCCCCTCATCTTCCTCCTCTCCTCCACTCATCTTCCTCCTCTCACCTCCTCCACTCACCTCCTCCCCTCATCTTCCTCCACTCACCTTCTCCCCTCATCTTCCTCCCCTCACCTCCTCCCCTCATCTTCCTCCCCTCACCTCCTCTCCTCACCTCCTCCCCTCACCCCCTCCCCTTACCTCCTCCCCTCATCTTCCTCCTCTCCTCCCCTCACCTCCTCCCCTCATCTTCGTCCTCTCCTCCCCTCACCTCCTCCCCTCATCTTCCTCCCCTCATCTTCCTCCCCTCATCTTCCTCCCCTCACCTCCTCCCCTCACCTCCTCCCCTCATCTTCCTCCCCTCACCTCCTCCCCTCACCTCCTCCCCTCATCTTCCTCCCCTCCTCTCCTCCCCTCACCTCCTCCCCTCATCTTCCTCCCCTCATCTTCCTCCCCTCATCTTCCTCCCCTCACCTCCTCCCCTCACCTCCTCCCCTCATCTTCCTCCCCTCACCTCCTCCCCTCACCTCCTCCCCTCATCTTCCTCCCCTCACCTCCTCCCCTCACCTCCTCCCCTCATCTTCCTCCCCTCACCTCCTCCCCTCATCTTCCTCCCCTCACCTCCTCCCCTCACCTCCTGCCCTCATCCTCCTCCCCTCATCTTCCTCCCCTCACCTCCTCCCCTCACCTTCCTCCTCTCACCTCCTCCCCTCATCTTCCTCCCCTCATCTTCCTCCCCTCACAGTAGCTACCGCATACAGAAGTGACCCCGGAGTCACACACACACACACACACACACACACACACACACACACACACACACACACACACACACACACACACACACACACACACACACACACACACACACACACACACACACACACACACACACACACACACACACACACACACACACACACACACACACACACACACACACACACACACACACACACACACACACACACACACACACACGCACACACAGTCACAGAGAGCGGTCTCAATAACAGCAAAACAATGATCTGTTTCATCGTGCATGAAGCTCCTTAGGTGAAGTGTTTAGCCTGGAACTAAATAGACACTTCCATTAGTTTAACTTAATGCTAAGAAGGCTGGAGGGACAGTATTCACAGGGACGCAACTCACTTTAATGCCCACGGTAGCTCCTGTCGAGACAACCTGCATGTGACAGAAATCGTTACCCACTGCCAGACGTCTCTGCGGATTATTGCTGCCTCATGCATTCTTAACACTGTGAGATGACCTACAGTATAGCCTCCTTATCCCTGATCTCAGAGAGCTCGGCACTGTGTACACTGTGTGTGTTTACACTATTGTGCTATAGCTTTGTCTGGCATGATGAGTGACAGCCAGTGGATATCCCCATGATGGTAGAGGCCAGAAAATACAAGTTAATATCATTTATTACATTGCATTCATCAATCAATCAATCAATCAATCAATCAATCAATCAATCAATCAATCAATCAATCAATCAACCAATCAATCAATCAATCAATCAATCAATCAATCAATCAATCAACCAACCAACCAACCAAAGTAGCCCAGTCAATAGCTTAGCCCATCCATCATGGGATTATATGGCCATTACATACTGTAAAGGATATATGGGCTAGCAGTGAATAACGTGTCCTAACTATTCCCAGGCGAGCTCCAAACCCGCCCCATTATAGCGTGACGAACTGCTGTGCCCTGTGATATTGTGCTGTGATTGGCTGAGGCGCTCTCCATTGCTCCTATCATCAGTGCTACTGACAAGCCTCCTGTAAATCAGCGAAAAGTAGGAAACTGAGGAATTAAAGTCGCTATTATTAGAATTAAATATTGAAATATTGTCGTTCATCAAACATGTGGGAATGTTTTTTTATATTTTGAATGACTGATGTATGTAACCGAGTGGTTTTGAACCTGGGACCATAAGATCCACAGGCAGCCGCACTAAACTGCTGGGCTAAAGGGTCAGACCTGCTAGCAGGTTCTGGTTGACTGTGACCCACTCGTTAGTAGTTTACACAGTCATACTGACGTAGGCCTAGGAATAACGTAGCTACCAGGGGCAACAGTGCTAACGTTAGCTTGACAACGACAGCTAACGAGCTAAACTCGCCTGGCAATCGCTAGGATACCTGAACATCAGAGGAGCTCCAGTAGCAGGGATGAGGACCCAGACAGGTGTGTCGGGCTTTGTTACCCCCACCTGGCTACCTTATTGCTTCCGTTTCACCACGCATCATACAGTAGCTGCACACAAACACAAGGTCAAGTACACATTAGCATTGCAATCTAATATGGTAAATGCCAATGGTGCCTTTATATACAGTAGCAGCTTTTATCCAAAGCGCTTTACAATTATGTTCTTCACATTCACCCATACATTCACACACCGATGGTGGAGGCGACCATGTAAGGCATATCGTGCGGCAAAGGGAACGGCTCCTGCCTACCTCCAGTTAATGGTCTTTAACTAACTACACACCCTCAAGACCCCTACGCTCTGCATCTTCTGGCCGCCTCAGACCTACTCCTATCAGAGCTCCGGGAGGGTCATCAAAGAGAAGCCACCTATTCTCGGTCCTTGCCCCACAATGGTGGAACGAACTTCCCACTACAATTAGGACAGCCGAAACCCGGACCAATCGTGTGTCGACTAAAGACACACTTCTTCAATCAATATCTGAACGAAAAATTATAATAAATAAACGTTAAAACTAGTGCTGTCAGGCGATTAAAAAAATGTATCTAATTAATTACAGGATTTGTAATTAATTAATCTAATTAATCACATTTTAATCCCATAAACATTTTAGGCCTGATATTTTATATTTTATAATCATATTTCAAAATGCATGTGTCCGGATGGCAGAATTCAGTACTGTATCTACAAAACCTTCTGTTTAATCATCTTCCCTTTATTCATTTGCTTAGATTTTTCAGGTCTGGTCAATTTTAGCATGGTGTTATTCACAGTAAAAAAAAATAATAATAAAAAAGAATTGAATTGATATTCTCATTTGGTTCATTACAATTTACTCAAGCCTATAGTAACAGACACAGTATTTCTGACACTGGGAATACATTCCCTGAGATCCATAGATGTCCCTAGAATCAGATACCAAGAACATGCAAATGTACCATATTAAAAAAAGTTTGTAAATGTTTATTCTACGTTCTTATGGAATGAATGAGATTTAAAAAATATATATATATATAATTTTTCTTTTTTTTTATTATTAATTTTTAGTTAATTTTCATAATGCGATAAACTGACAGCCCTAGTTAAAACCCTAACTAACCTTACTGTCATGCACTAGTCCTAATATACTAACCTACACTGTAGCACTCAACACTTTGAACATTGTTACTGAGCTGATAGAGTTGTATCCTTCCTGCTGACTTGTCGTACACAACTTGTAAGTCGCTTCGGGTAAAAGCGTCAGCTAAATGACAAAATGCGATACATATAAATGCAAGGAGCAAACCTGCTCATCGGGAGTAATTAGGGGTAATTAGGGTCTTGCTCAAGGACACTTCGACACGCTGCCCGGGATAAGCAGGAATCGAACAAGGAACCTTCCGATTACTAGACGTTTGCTCTACCTCCTGAGCCACTGTCACCTCCGAATAGTACCTACATAACTGTGCCTCGTGACTTACAGTACATGTCTATTAGAGGGGTTATCAGTTCTGTTACAGAAAAGAACAGACTGGAAACTGGCAATTCATATATATATATATATATATATATATATATATATATATATTTCTGTATTATTCGTACTTTCTTTCAGGGCAAAGATTGAATGTAATTAAATGTATAGCCGCAGAAATGCTTGACATTTTGTCCGATCCTAAGTGCAGTACGGTACAGTACAGCGCACTACAATTACTCCGTGGCTGCCAACTCTAAGAATAAAGTTACTTTTGCTATTCATCATGAGCTGACTAATGATTTAACACTGACATGATATAACTGCACTTACAGCACTCTACAGTAGGTATACTTCATCAGTACAGGAAAAGCAACTATGCCCACCGCTCTGTCAGCAGTAACTCACTTGCTGCGCAGCCGTGATCGCAGAGCCACCGCTTCTGTGTTTCGCTCCCCTCCTTGTTGTCATCATTTGATTAACTTTTTAACTTCATCATTGCTTTTTACAGAGACAGCGGAGGCCGGAAACACAGGTGCGGGGGCAGGGTCTTGATATGATGAATACATAATAACAGTGGGGATCAGTGCTGGTTGTTCCACTCTGTACTGAGCAACACGCATTTCCCCTGTTGTGTACCATCTCCTCTCATTACCAAAAGTGTCTTTTCTCTCAATAATTCTTATTTATGTCAGCAGTCTTTTTATTTTCGTGCCAAAAGTGAAAGAGCTTCTTAATTGAATACGGGGGGAAATCATCTAATTACGTAGGTGAAAGACTGATGAAATGATTTCATTAGGGGCCCATCTTTTCCTGACAATTATTCAGCAAGAAGTTATGTTTTATAGAGGTAGAAATTAAGTGTGGCGTCCAATTCTCTCATAGCATCATAGTTCATGGGTGTTGGCTGGAGGTAGCTCAGTGCTCAGTTATGCAAAAGGTCTCTCTTTGAGCAACCATCGACTGTAATGTACTGGTTACGTCTAACCTTTAAAGGGACACTTCACTTTATTTTAGCAGGTAGTAGTCCCTAGACAAGGTATTGCTATTTTTTCATCTACATTTCATGGTGCTGTAATTAACACAACACCAGGATTCAATGGGCATGCATGCATGAAGCGATATAAGAACAGATTTCGTTCTTAACTAGCATTTCCTCTTACTTTGTTCTTACCTGGGATTCAGCAAAGTTTTCTTATTGTTGCTTTTTTCTCAGGCAAGAACAAATTATAAGAGTGATCGAGAGCACTCTTACCGAAATAAGAAATTCTTACCCCAAAAAATGTAATAAAAAAAAAGCCTACCATTGGTTAATTTCCCCCAAATACGACTTTAAAAATACAGACCTTTTCAATAATAATAATTATTATTATTATAACTTATTGCGTGCGTTCTGTCTGAAATGGATTATATATTGCTGTTAGAACAGTTATGCTCTGGCCGCCAAGGCCATTGATTGATGGAAGATTTTATTAACAGATTGCAGAATGGGTACAATACAGTACAGCTCAATACACACAATTGTTAAGGGGATACAGACCAGAGAAAGACTTTCGTCTTGTTTACATCAGGGTCCCCAATTTTCAATTCATAATGACATTTATGACATACACAACATACAGATATACAGATATATATCATGACATTTATGACATGACATACAGATATGCAGTACTGTATACGTATAGAACGCATATTTAGAGATCGTCTATATCAGTGGTTCCCAAACTTCTGTTTTATGCGGACCACTAGATTGTTATCAAGAACATTTGCGGACCACCTCGTATGCAAACAGTAAAACATAAATAAATAAACAACTGACTTAAACCCATACACGAGACCCTCTTCTTGGACCAAGTAGGTTTCGTTGATAATCCAATGTACAGTTACCCCCACCCGCCTACCCATCCCCCCACCCCACCCCACCCACCCAACCACCTCCAATGTACAGTCCCCCCCACCCCACCTACCCAACCCCCCCCCCCCCCCCCCCCCCCACCTCCTCCAATGTACAGTTTCTACATCAAATGTATATACTCTCTTTTTTTTTTCTCTTTTTGTATCACAAACAGTACTGTATTTGTAGATCTGGTGTGTCATAAATGTATAGATGTAGCAGTACTGTCTATCTGTATGTCGTGTATGTCATATATGTTATGATGAATTGAAAATGGGGGACCCTGATGTAAACAAGACGAAAGGCTTTCTCTGGTCTGCATCCCCTTAACAATTGTGTGTATTGAGCTGTACTGTATTGTACCCATTCTGCAATCTGTTAATACAATTTTCAATCAATCAATCAATCAATCAATCAATCAATCAATCAATCAAGACCTGCGTCGCGGGCACTGCGCTTTGTTCTCCAAATGGATTTGAGAGAGATGTGTCATCCAGTTTGACTTGGAGCATGCGCGGCACTGTACTATGCGCACTGCCAGTCAGACTCTAGATCTATTTGCGGAGCCAGATGAGTGGCAACCTGTGCGATTGGCTCTTGACAACGCACAGTCGTTCAGTATTGACAAAGCAGTACTTTGCTGGAACGATTTGTGTATGCGCGCACTGCGGGAGGTAGCCAGAAGCGCGCAACTAGCCAACTATTATATTACTATATTAATACAGTATATTCCACTATATAACTATAGGTGCTGTCAGGCCCGGACTGGCCATCGGAGCACCAGGAGTTTTCCCGGTGGCCTGGCCTGCACAGATTTAAAAAAAAAATATATATGTGTTTCTAGTTGTGGCGGCGGCACGGCGCGATAGTTAGATAACCTAGGTGGGTGGGGACCAACCAGGATTTCACTGTCTGCGACAGAGTTGGAGAACTATCTGACTTTCTCTCCCTCACGCGGATCACACACACACAATGGAGCCATGCTGCCGCTTGTGATGGCACTCAGATGCAGAATAACAGCCAGGCAATGAGCCAGGTAGTGAGGGACTCGGGAGAGATACAGTAGAGCGAAAGTCAATTAACGTTGATGTCAAGATGGACAGTGGAAGAAAGAGAAAGGGTGGAGCAGAGAGGGATAAAACAAAGAAAAAGAAATGCCCTTACAGGAGATGCTGCTAAATCCGGCAACATTTATCAAATGTTTTCTTGCACCAAGGTCAAGGAACCAGCAGGTTAGTCAGTGATAAAAATAATAATATGTTATGTTGAAATAATTTCCCACTTTCTTTTCCATAAATATTTTATTCAACTTCAGATTAAAAATGAAATACTCCCACTTTTCTGAAAGGAGTTGTTAAATCTGACATTACAAAAAACAATATGTGGTGGTTATGATTGGGGCTGAAGTTGAATAAACAATTTATGAAAGAAAAAGTCAAAATAATTCAAAGATAATTCAAAGATTACACACCTTTGCCACATATATTGGCTACAAACATAATCACTGCAAAGTTATCAAAAAAATAAGAATCTGATCAGACACAAGGGTTAAGTTGTTGTTCCCTTTCTAATTTCCTCAAAAACATCTAGTCTAGTTAATGTGATCAATATTATTTGACAATTGATGCTTTTTGTTGGAAATTTCAGTCAGTGAGCTCATACTTTGAGCTCATTTTATAGTTAAAATGATTGAGACAACGCAATCTTCTGTCTTCGTTATGCATGCGTGTGCTCAACACATGTGTCACTATTCTGGCAGTGGCTACTGTTATTATAGTATTGTAATGAAAGGTCTGTTATTTAATGTTTGTGTAAAGGGCTATTTTAACTGTTGATGTGTAGTGCATCAGTAAAGTGAATATGGTATTGTGCTCTTGCTCTGTTTGAATAGGTGGAGAGAGTGGTTAACTGTATTATAATAGTAAATAGAAAAATATGTTGTGCTCTTGCTTTTTTCTTTTTGAAGGTGGAGAGAGTAGCATTGCTAGTGCCACAACAGTTTTATTTGAGGTTCATAACAGTACATTGTACTAAGCAATTGTTGGCTCATTAGGTTGTGATTCACATGCACTAAAATTCACCAGAATGCAGGAAATTATGTCTTTGTAACAAAAAATTTCCTGGTGGGGGACCCCCAGACCCCCCGCTTAAAAGGTGGCCTGATTGGGGCTATATTTCGCGCTATATCTCCCGGTATGAATTATTTCCCCAGTCCGGCCCTGGGTGCTGTATGATGACAATACATTTGATTCCTATCTAATTTTGATCCATCGCAAAGCGCTCCAGCGATTGAATACGGCTGGGGGATCCGATGCAGACCCACGGCTCTCGTATTATAATGAGCCCGCGAGGCGTGTCTCTGTATGCAAATGACTTGCGCGAGAACTTGCGCATCCAGTTTAGAATGAGTGGGATTCACCATCCAAAAAACCTGGGTAAGAACAGATTTGGATTTTAAGAACTGCTTGATGAATGTGGCGGTGGCTTTTCTTATTGTTCTCTTAACAGACAGGTAAGCAAGAATATAAGAACAATAATAAGAGAGTATTGTTGAATGAGGCCCATTGTCTCTGATAATATCACTGGTGGTCATATTCAAACTAAAGCAATTGTTTTTGGATGTGTGTGAGATTATATGCAAAATAAATCAGCATTGTTTTTTGGTGAAGTGCCCCTTTAACAACCAGTCTAAATCTACTTATTATGTTATTGGTCCCATATGTAGGTCAGTGAGTGAGTCTGAGTAAGTGAGTGAACCAGATATCTCAAAAAGTTACGGCCAGATTGCCATGAAATTCGCTGCCATTCATGACCCCAAGAAGAAGAAGAAACATATTGATTTGAGTGACCCCATGACCTTTCGTCTAGTGCCACCATCAGGCCAGACTGTCTATTGGCAAATTAGCGTATCTCCTGATCCGCTAGTTGTACAGTCACCAAATTTGCTCTGAATATTCACAACTTCTACTGGAAGACGCCTCTTGATTTCGATGAAAGTAACAGCAAAGTGACTGATTGTTGTTCACAGTAGGTCTGCACTACTGTGTACATTCCTGCAGTTCCATTGTGGGAGCAATCCAAAATGCAATAAAATGCATGGGAATGGAGAAGAGGTAGTTACTCTCTGTCAGGGAGATCGTAGTGACAGCAGGAGGTGAAGTCAAAGTACTTCAAACAGCCTCATTTCCTGTGAAGCAAAGCTTTATTCTGACACCAGAGCCGCACACACTCCACAAACCCTAATTACCTCGGCTGGGTCAGCATTCTTGGGGTAGAGAAATTGCAAGGCTCTGAGTTTACAAAGCCATAAACATTGTTCTTTTTGACTTTGTGAAAGATTTGTAAGTTAACAATGTAGCAGATATACTGTTTAAGCTTGATGTCACAAAAGGTATTGATAATCAGTAGGGATCGGCCGATATTGGCATTAAAATGTGATATCGGAAATTATCGGTATCGGTTTTCAAAAAATATATATATATATTTTTTCACCTTTATTTACCCAGGCAAGCAAGTAAGAACAATTTCTGATTTTATTTATTGTCAAAAGTATGCATCATGTTGTGTTAATTCCATGACAAGATATATGTAATGTTAATTACCTGAAATTATTCAGTTTTTTTTTGGGGGGGGGGACCCTGCATATATCGGTATCGGTTGATATCGGTATTGGAAATTAAGAGTTGGACAATATCAGTATATCAGTATCGGTAAAAAAGCCAATATAGAGCATCCCAAATTATGTATTGATTATGTTGCATTATATATTTGTAATTTGCAGTAGGGATGACACATCACATTCCATACTGTGTATCAGCTCATGTCTAAGAGTCGTGTCATCTTCATTAATTCAGCTCTTTGTTTTATAACATTAGAAGTTGACGAAAAGTTAGGACACTTTTCTTAATAATAATTAAAGGAAAAACGCTCATACACTTTTAGAAATGTGTGATGAGGTCAAAGGTTTTGCTTTTTAATTTAGCTTAAATAGATAATATGTTGCCACATCATTAATTCTGGAAGCATGCAAGAACATCTGTCATTGTTAGAGCCTCTCACAGGCATGTTATGGAGCCCCGTTCAAGCACCTTTCCTATCAAGCATATGGCAGGTTGTGTGCCACCTCATGCCATGGCTGGCTGCTAATTAATTCTTTAGCACCTTCATTAAGATTCTGCTTGCGAATGCCTCCCTGGACCGGCAGGGATGGCAAATGTCATGTCTCCTCTCCGTGCCAGCATTATGTACACACGGCAGAAGCCCGCCACGACAACACCGGCGTTTGCCATTTTTTACGTGGAACAAAACCCTTGTATTAAGTCTCACGTCCCAGTCATGGAGTGTTGGTTGGAAAAGAGGGAGCCGGCGTCTCCTGGAGGTGGAGCAGAGACCCGGGGATATTGATAACGGATTAGGTGTGAAAGCCACGCCACAGCCGCGTCAGTGGGCCTACAGAAAGCCTGTGAGTGCCCTATAAGGGAGGTGATTAACTATCAAATGGATTGGAAAATTAGATAAACAACTGCTAATGGTTTAGCTATTAAACTCCGGGATGCGCGCACAGCCGCCTCTTCTTCTGCAGCCCAGTTCATCTGGATGAATGAGGCGAGACAGAACATGACGGATGCCTTCTGGGCTCTGTGTTGAGTCCACCAGACAAAACACAGACATCCTTAAGGCTCGATCCACAGCCACCAATCTCAGCGGTGCACGTGTCTTGCCGCTTTTCATCTCGGCACCCATGTTAATATAACAGCCACACACAGCCCACGCGAGCAGACCTAGCACATTTGGTGCCCTAGGCAAGCTTCACCCCTGGTGCCCCCCCCCCAATGTGCAAACATTAGCATTTATTTTATTTGTGGCGCATCTTTCTTTTTTTAATGTTAGATTTTCTTTTTTTTATGTCAAAATATTGGTTGCCGATATATAAGGGGACGCAAAAAAATATGCCCAGCTAAAAATATATATATATATATTTTATAATATACAGTATATGTGTATTATTTTCCTTTTTCTTTCATTTTCTTTTTGCTGGGCACAGTTTTTGGTGCACCCCCTCTGTGTGGCGCCCTAGGCAACCACATCATGTCGCCTATAGGAAGCTCTGCCCCTGCGCAAAATAAGACAGGGGAAAATGCGCTGTCTGTGTGGACGGTAGTGCTTTGCACTAGATAGTACTGTACATTAGTACACTGCATAGTTGTGTATTGTATATTATATGGTAACTCAGAACATTGTACATATGTCTATACCGAACAACTGTGACCTCATTTTCTTCTTCTAAATTCATGCTATATTATGTTATTATGTTATTTGATACTATCTTGTCTAGCACAGTCTCTGGAGCGTAACAGTAAGAAGCATTTTGTATGAAAGTATTCTGTACTTCTGTATGACAACTATTAAAGAACTTGAGAACTTGAACTTGAACTTGAACCGCTGACATTACAGCAAATCAGCCGTCACACTCAGGTGAGGTTGGCTGTGTGGATCCAGTGTAAGGTGGTATATATATATATATATTTATTCTCACCGTATATATATATATATATATATATATCTATCCACACCTGTCTCTACATACCTTCACATAATCCTTTTACATATCTGTAGATACTAGATAACTTTATTAAGTCAAGTCAAGTCAATAGTTTTATTTGTCACGGCATACAAGCATACAGTGAAATGCGGGGGGTCATGCCCGCAGTGATTGTGCAATAATACAAGTAATAAGAATAGGAATGAGAATAAGACATTTGTGCAATAATACAAGTAATAAGAATAAGACATAACAGGTATAATGTACAATACATAAAGTTTACAAAAAGCATGGTAAGACATGCTAAGGTCCTGCGATAGTGCAATACAATGTTAGCTACGGATGAGGCACTGGGTCTCACAACAATACAGTACGGCTCAATACAAACAACTGTTAAGAGGATGCAGACCAGAAAAATACTTTTGTCTTGTTTACATCAGGGTCCCCCCCCCCCCCCCCCCCCGGGGCCAGTTTCGAATTGCGGCCTCCCGCTGCAAAATATTAGCATAGTAGGTAGTAATATAGGCAAGGAAGATTATTTTGTAGCAAATTGCATGATAGTAAAATACAGTTTCACAATAGCGTGGCCACTGGCCAGTGTTTTTAAGATTTTACTTGACGCACTAATAAAAGTGCTAAAAGAGTTCTACTGACGTGCTGTTTTCATACAGACCCAAATTCAGTAGTGATCAATTGGAATCGTGCTTAAAACAAAGGTCCGGAACACTAAACATCACTTTATCATACCATGTGGTCTTGTTGACGTTCTCATGGAAGGTTTAAAGGGTCATATCTCTGAAGTCATAGCTGTCTCGTCTACTTGTCTCTGCAGCTGGTGAGTGAGCAACAAGAGAGCCGCCCCCTGCTAAGCCCCTCCATTGACGACTTCCTCTGTGAGACCAAGTGTGATGGAGTTTCCCGCCCAGTGACGTCCAATACAGCAGGTACCGGTACAGTACAGTGCCTTTTCACAGTCTCCCTGTCTCTGGTCGGGTAGCTGACCCAGTCTTAAAATATAAGTCACTTAACTTTTTTTTTTCTTTTGCCCCCAATTATGTCGTTATGCTAATTCCCCCCTGGTTTGGGAGGGTGTAGAACTACCACATGCCTCCTCCAATACATGTGGAGTCGCCAGTCGCTTCTTTAGCGACGAGTTTCACTGAAACATGCATGGAGGTTCACTCTATCTCCCCCAGATCCCCTCCCTGCTGAACAGGCGCCGACCGACCAATAGGAGTCGCTGTTGCAACGGCCAGGTCTCGCACCCGACTGGCTTCTCACTCCCGAACACTACCAGTTGTGTTCGTAGGGACGGCTGGCAAAGTCGGGAGGTACCGCTGCCGGGAATTGAACCCGGGTGTCTGTGGTGGTGGGCGAGTGCTTAGTCCTCTACAAACTACGCCATGATAGACAGTATGCATATTTGGGATATATAATTGAAATATAATGGCGCTCCAGCAGGAACATAATATTAACACATTTCCGATCATCCGTGAGTTATGATGGCCACCAGTTTAATCACCTGTACAGTGTATAGCTGTTGCACTTTTGCACTCTGGTTGGATGCCAAACTTCGTTGTACTGTACTTGTGCTGTATGATGACGATACATTTTAATCTAATCTAATTGCTTGTCTCAATTAGCCTATGCAAATTATAAAGCCATCAATAAATATCTGTCTAAACCAATTATTAATTAACAGGCTGTATTAGCTACTGTATATTCCCTCTGTTGGCACCTGCTACTGTTAGTGAACAGACAAACTAGTGTTCTCTTCTTTTTCCTTTAACCCTTTCACTATCACTCTACAGGTTCACCCTTTCACTACCACACTACAGGCGGTTAACCCTTTCACTGCACCACTACATATGGTTAACCCTTTCACTACCACACTACAGAAGGTTAACCCTTTCACTGCACCACTACATATGGTTCACCCTTTCACTACCACACTACAGGCGGTTAACCCTTTCACTGCACCACTACATATGGTTAACCCTTTCACTACCACACTACAGGAGGTTAACCAATTCACTACCACACTACAGAAGGTTAACCGTTCACTACCACACTACAATGGGTTAGCCTTTCACTACCACACTACAGAATGTTAACCATTTCACTACCACACTACAGAAGGTTAACCTTTCACCACCACACTTCAGTATGTTAACCTTTCACTACCACACTTCAGAATGTTTTACCCTTTCACTACCACACTACAAAGGGTTAACCTTTCACTACCACACTACAGAATGTTAACCTTTCAGTACCACACTTCAGAATGTTAACCCTTTCACTACCACACTACAAAGGGTTAACCTTTCACTGTGATGTACTGTCCTGCTACATCACTGTCCTGCTACATCACTGTCCTGCTACATCACTGTGATGCTACATCACTGTCCTGCTACATCACTGTGATGCTACATCACTGTCCTGCTACATCACTGTGATGCTACATCACTGTCCTGCTACATCACTGTGATGCTACATCACTGTCCTGCTACATCACTGTGATGCTACATCACTGTCCTGCTACATCACTGTGATGCTACATCACTGTCCTGCTACATCACTGTCCTGCTACATCACTGTCCTGCTACATCACTGTCCTGCTACATCACTGTCCTGCTACATCACTGTGATGCACTGTCCTGCTACATCACTGTGATGCTACATCACTGTCCTGCTACATCACTGTGATGTACTGTCCTGCTACATCACTGTGATGTACTGTCCTGCTACATCACTGTGATGTACTGTCCTGCTACATCACTGTGATGCACTGTCCTGCTACATCACTGTGATCCACTGTCCTGCTACTGTTGCATCACTGTCCTGCACAGTACAGGACACAAAATGATTTAACTGCCTCTCGAAATAATGGTATAATGGTGATATAAGGAGCCATGCAAAAACCAAATAATGCAGCATAACATAATAGAGAAGCAACACAGTATTCCTTATACAACACAGTCTAGAAGACTCACAGGGAAGTAGAAGTCAATGTCCTCGTTTAGGCCTGGAAAGGAAGTGGCTCTGAGGGTGTCCATCCAAAAAGTCTCCCGTTGAAGGAGACGTTTGAGTCTTGGCGCCTTCCTGGTATTTTCTGGGATGACATTAAGGGCCATAACTTTCAATGAGTCTGGGTTGGTGTGTCCTACTGCCCTGTAATACTGTGCCACGGGGTAGTTCAGATTCAGATTCAGATTACTTTATTCGCCATTTCATACATGTACAAAAAGGAACGTGTTTTGGCATTACAGTGCATACTTTTTTTTCACAATTAAGAACAATACAACAGTACAATCCCAAATGTTTCTACTGCCCTGTAATATTGTGCCACAGGGTAGTTGTCCTACTGCCCTGTAATACTGTGCCACATGGTAGTTGTCCTACTGCCCTGTAATACTGTGCCACAGGGTAGTTGTCCTACTGCCCTGTAATATTGTGCCACAGGGTAGTTGTCCTACTGCCCTGTAATACTGTGCCACGGGGTAGTTGTCCTACTGGCCTGTAATACTGTGCCATAGGGTAGTTGTGGGTCCTGGTGGTGTATTTAGTGCAGCCAATGTAGAAACAGCCACACTCACGTTCAAGTCTATAAACAACACGTGTTGTATTGCAGTTAGCGAAGCTCCGGCATTGAGATGTCCTAGAAACATCCACAAAATGTTTTGTCTCTGGTGATGTTATTGCAATGCTTGCAAGAGCCACGTCTGAATGTGCCAGTGGGTTTTGCGAACCAAATAGTGGGTTTTGAGGGGAGTAGGTGACTCCTCACCAGGTTAATATTTTTGATAAAAAGTTATTTACTGTATTTTTATGGCATTTACACTTAAAGTAGAAAAACAAAAGTAATCTGTAAAATAATACAGTGAATCTCCCGTGATTTAAAAAAAAAAATTACAGTGTAGGTGCCCTTCTGAATGAGAAAGCTGGAGGCTCAGGAAACACTGAACAAAGGGTGGGGTCACTGAAGGATGTCCTAGTTGTTAGTGATGATGTGTCTGGTATCAGACATAGATACTAGATGGCTCAAGGCAGAGGGTTACTGCTTTAAGGTGATGATCTGCACAAACAAAAATACTCTTAACTCGCTGAAATCTTGACGGATTTACAAACGGTTTGGTTTATTACAAACGTTATTAATGGCTATGATTCTTGCTTGGAAGAATTTTTTTATAAATCTTTTTCATATCAAAGTCCATTATAAGTATGAAGTATGATAACCACATCTCTGACGTTTTTAACAAACCAAACGGTTGAAAATTTAGCAAGCTATGGTTATTTCAATAGTAGGCTACATGCATGTTATGAGTGGGCGTGCTCCACCCTCGCAAGATGGCCGCCATGTGGCAACGAAGGTCTCCGTTGGCCAGCAGCGCGGGTAAGCCATCTAGTGTTATATATCTATGACACTAGCTGTGTGGTGAAATAGATTCTAGGAGGTTGTTGTTCACCTGGTCTCTTGTTTAGGAGGCGCTTCCTGTCTAGGGATTTGGCTCTAGTAACAGCTTGAGTGAGAACCTTTTTCTTGTAGCCCCTCTGTTCATATCTGTGGTACGTGTCTTTGGCTTGGTTATTATCAATGTGCTGGTGCTGTGCTGTAACTGAGCAATCTGATCAAGTGCCACGGTTAATGCTGCTTCAGAAGAGCATCTATCAGGAGTACACAGACTCAGTTAGCCGTGCCCAGATACAAGAATGGCAAAACAAAAAAATACAGTATAATGTAATTATAATTATAAGAAATTGCAGTATAATAATGACAGTTATTAAAATAATAATAATAATAATAATAATACATGTACAAAAATTGACATTATGTCTTTCAATTCAGTAGAAGAGTCCAAAGTAGAATTCAAACAGCCTGCAAACAGTTTGCGAAAAACCATGCCCTGTGTGGAATAGCCAATTTAATAAATAATAATGAATAAATAAATAAATAAAAACACACAGGGGTCCAACACATTTCCCCCATGCACTTCATGGACACCCTGAGAGTGTACTGTACCTCTCTGAACATTTGCATATAGCGACAGGAGGGCTGTGATTTATATTGTCTCTGAAACCTCAGGAACGGCACTTGCGCTGCTTTCAGAAGTGAATCACGTATCGCAGAGCCCACTGTGTTCCCCTGGGTGCTCTCAGTGTCATCTATAAACTCTTTCCCAATTCATTGCCAATGGAGCAGCTCCAGAAGTTTTAGCATTCTGGGTTTTTGCTTGAATACTGCAACGCACTGCTCATCGGGATCCCTAGCAAGAGCATCCAGAAGCTCCAGTACAATTAAAACTGTGCTGCTAGGATCCTGATGAGAGTGCGGAAATATGATCACATCACACCCATACTCCATTCCCTACACTGGCTCCCTGTCTCCTTCAGGTTTGAATACAAGGTCTCCCTCCTCACCCATCAGTGCATCCACAGCAACGCCCCCTCCTATCTAAACGGACTCATCGCTCCCCCGACCTCCACCCGCTCCCTCCGCTCTGGACACTCAAACACACTCCAACCCATACACAGGACACACCTTCGCACCATGGGTGACCGGGCCTTCTGCTCAGCTGCTCCTCGGCTGTGGAATGCCCTCCCCGACCATCTGAGAGCACCACAGTCCGTTGAGGTTTTTAAAAGGGGCCTAAAAACATTTCTTTTTAACAAGGCATTTGCCTGAATTATTTTTTTATTAAAAAAATATTTAGATTTTGATCTGTATGTTTCTTCCATTTCATTGGTTATTTTATTCATTTAAATTGTTTTTATTAATTACATTTTGTATCTTTATCTCCTGTAGCACTTTGAGATTGTCACAAATATAAAGTGCGTTACAAATTGAATTTATTATTATTAGGTAGTTTTGTTTTCACTAATAATCTTTTGGACTGACCATGGGGGGAATACCATGTATAAATATTTCAATATGTATGCATATGTATGAGTAACCCCTCGTTTTTACAATGTATACAGGACGAGGTTTCATGAAACACATCAACTCGAAAGAGCAGTGCAGCAAAACTACACTGTGTAGCGGTTGTGATGCCAGTACAGATGACCACTCAAAACAAATGTTTTATGTTATTATTACTTTTATTACTTTGAATCAAATCATTAACCCCTCTGGGTGTAGAGCAGCTCACGCTCATCGCAAACTTACAAGTATGTGTTTATATTACCTGAGGATGTTGATTTATTCTGGACAGGGAAGGTGATGGTGTCTATTGAGGCATAAGGCTCTTATGACAAATTAACAAACCCACGCATCCTTCTCATTCTAATTGGAATGAAAGTTGAGGAGCGATGAAATTTTTTATTATAACACTTTTTTCCATTCATAGGCTCTGTAGCCCAGGAGCAAGTAATGGGCAGGGAGGAATAAAAAAGAGAATGGACAAATGGTTCAAGAGGCTACTCTCATTCCCTGCCGGTCTGATAACCTGCAATTGAATTGCCTAATTGACCAAATGGGAGCTCCTCAAGGAGCTTGCCTTATCCAATTCCGTGCAGCGGCCATCAACCCCAAAATATATTTAGATTCTCTGTGAAAATAATTGACTCAATTTACTGTGTGGATCAAACACCACAGGTTGCGTACCGTACCATACTGTATCTGGACCCCGGTCTTTTAATCTTGTTAGAAAAAACTACTATCTAATGGTTTCTGGAACACACGCTTCAGTAACCTGTCGGGGACCGTATGGGTGAATAGCTAGTTCATAACCACAATGTTTAAGCAAAAGCCAGATTTAATGGGAGGCAGGAACAATGCTATTAAACCTGTTTAATTCCCCTCTTAGTTCTGTCTTCAACGTTGGACCTTTTGGATCTCAGCGAGCCCAGTGGGAGGAGGAACAGTAAGGACAAGAGGAGCCCGCTGTCGTCCCGCGGGGACAGCCAGAAGAATACCCCTCACAGGAAGAAGACGGACGAGACGGAGCTGATTCGGGTGGACGTCGAACAGACAAGAGCCAGCGGCCGCACTCCCGAGAGGGTGTCGCTAGATTCAGGTAGAGGTCCATTCTGAATTCACAATCTTTCATCATTTGTGCTAATAATGTTTTCTGAGTGAGATGCACTGTAACATACGCTATGTACAAAAGTTATACTATTCGTTAGTGATCCAAATTTTACATCCCATCTTTTCAGATCCTTTCCTGTTCCTATCTTACTGAGTAAACCGTACGCAAAGTGCTCTCACTTCATTCAAGCCTGAATAATGTTGATATTGTTCCAGTTTCCCAAATGCCATAAATCCCCTGGCTTGCCGCCCACACAAACAAGTTCCCCCCCAGTGGAACTGACCTCATTCATGTACAAGACAGACCAGAAAAGGATCAGGCAATTCCCTGTAATGAAAAGGATCATCTACAAAGACATTAACTGTTACACTCTTACCATTAGGGGACTAAATTGTCCTCTTAAAAAACGCCATAAAAATATTATTAATTGAAATAATTTCCCACTTTTTTTTCATACATCTTTTATTCAACTTCGGCCCTGATCATAACCACCAAATATTCTATTCATTTTAGAATGTTAACCCTTTAAATGCCAGTGTTTGTGATGGCATCACAACTGATTGTTAAAAAACACACACAAATTTAAATATTTTCAATATATCAAATGCAATGTGGATTTTTCTGGGGGGATAATTACAGGCTAGCATGTGTCAATGATTAGCAACAACACTGATTTTGATGGATTTTTTTTTTTGTAATGTCAGATTTACAACTCTTTTCAGAAAAGTGGGAATATTTCATTTTTAATCTGACATTAGTCAGTGAGTTTCCTATTTGCCAGTTGAAAAGGTTACAGTCTTCACATAAGCAATATTTACATGATGGGAGTCATACTACGTATGCTCTGTTTGATTAATTCATGGCTGTGAGTTGGATCTTAACCCACGTGTTATTTACAGGCCGTCTTATGTGGCCAGATGGTTTATTGTCTGGGTACCCTCAGCTGAATACTGTTAGCTAATCAGTAATATTGCACAGTACCTTATTATGAAATTGCCACGCTGTTTGGTTAATTTACCTTTAGAATGCCAGCCTTTCTAGTATTTTCCGTGGTCGTTGCACTATGTTTGCGAAGCTGTGTTTGTGTTCTGTATTATAGCTGTAGAGACACGGTGTGGCCCATTTCGACAAACATTACTTGTAGTCCAGCATGGGAGTAATAGTTTGTTTCCACACGCTGTAGTTTGTAGTTTATTACACGCTAAACACATCGCACATTTCCAAGATAATACAGTATTTTTTCATAGATCGCGAGAAAAAACGCATTATGTGCAATAAGCCCCTGAAACCCTGAATACTCCCAAATCACAGGTACTGTATATGACTTGTATATATGTATCATCACAAAATCATCAAGGGGGGGGGGGGGGGGGGGGTCAGCATCAGGCATCATTCCTCTAGCATCAGGCCAAAATGTTCAAATGAGCGTATCTCTTGATTCATTAGTCACAGAGATTATATCCAGACTCCTCGTGCAGACCAAATATGTCATTAAAAACGTATGAAGTTTTACTTAGAAGACCTACTTCTAAGTACTACTTAGGGGTTGGGCGACAGTGGCTCGGAAGGTAGAGCAGATTCAGATTTAGATTCAGATTCCTTTATTAACACTTTCCGTGCCGGCCGTGTTTTCCTTTTTACCCCCTTGAATGCTGCCACCCACTTCAATGATAGCGCTCTCATATTTGTGAACGCATAATCTATGTCTTAAATTATGGCTATGTGTCTAATCTGGCCGTCGCTTATCAATGACTTGTTTGCAGTCAACATTGTCGAAACGGATTGTTTTTTAATCAGTTCATTTCCGTTTTATACCATTTTGAAAATCGCTCGTTTTTTTTAAGTTTCAGGAAAATATAACGATTCCGTGATAATCGCCCTTTACTGGAATATTCTGGAATACACAAAATAAACGTTGACATTTTTCGGCCTATTTATGAATAGTTTTCAAATAAACGCTAGATTATCGATAGTATATGTGTACTTATATATCTCTCATTTCCTGATCAGCACACACACACACACACACACGCACACACACACACACACGCACATAGGGCAAACGCTGATATCTCTGTGAAAACAGCTCTGATTATCCCAAGACTGGTAAAATAGATTCCTTACCTCAGATCAGATGTTCTCCAAAAAGATTATTCCAATTCCTGATCGCCATTCCAAATATCGATCGCGTTTATTGATCCAATGCTGCGTACTGGAAATATGTATTCCACGCTGTTCTGATGGTCCACAATGAGTCCGATGGGCTCGGATTACTTGCCTGAGAAGTAAAATGTGGATTCCGGATTTTTCTTTTCTCATCCATTTTCATTGAGTCCATTCCAAAAGGGTGCATTACCATCCGGGAGACGATAGGGGGCGGTATTTTCCCAATGGAGCTCAGAGAGAGTTTGCAGCGCTAACGTGATACTAGATTGATGAAATATGAATTCAAATAGCTAATAAAAAATAAAAATGCTATATCGCGTCGTTGGCAATAAACGGTCGGCATGAACAAACGACATATAGCGTTGTTGGCATTGAAAGTGTTAAGCCATTTGTGTAAACGCATAGGAAATTGCTGCAGCATTACAGTGTATGCCACAATAACAGACACAGGACAAAAACAGTGCAGTGGAAGATGAATAAGTTAAATAAATATATATAAATAAATATTTTTAAAGTGCAGAGTTTCAGTTCAGACCAGTGCAGCATTATGCCGGTGTCATTGTGCCGGTGTCACTTGGGGGCGGGGGGGGGGGGGGGGGGGGGGCTGAGTCATTGATCAGCCTGGCGGCTGAGGGGAAAAAACTCAGTCTGTGTCGGGCTATCACAGCCTTCGGTAGCAGCAACCTTCTCCCAGAGGGGAGCGGGGTGAAGAGGCTGTGGCCAGGGTGGGAGGGATCGGCCATGATCTTCCTTGCTCTCTTCAGTGCCCTGGAGTCGTGCAGGGACTTGAGGGAGGGCAGGGGACAGCCGATCACCCTCTCTGCAGAGCGAATAACCCGCTGCAGCTTGGCGAGATCCTTTGCCGCTGTGGCGGGGAACCAGGAAATGATGGAGTGGGTGGGGATGGATTCAATAATGGCTGAGTAGAATTGGGCCATCATGGTCCTCGGCTGCCGGAGGAAGAACAACCTCTTCTGGGCCTTTTTCAGGAGGGCCATGGTGTTCTGCTCCCACTTCAGATCCCGGGAGATGGTCATGCCCAGAAAGCGACATGACTCCACGGAGGCCACCTGGGTGCCTCCCAGCATGATGGGAGGGGGCGGGGCTGCTTTCCTCCGGAAGTCCACCACCATCTCCACTGTCTTTGTTGTTGCAGCTGCACCAGCTCTGCAGCCTCTCGATCTCCCTCCTATAGGCCGACTCATCCCCACTGGAGATGAGACCCACCAGGTTGGTGTCGTCTGCAAACTTTAGGAGCTTGACCGAGGGGTAGAGAGAAACTGCTGTTGGTGTAGCGGAGACAGGACGCAGCCCTGCGGGGAACTGGTGCTGGTGGACCTAGAGCTGGAAATGCTCTTCCCCAGCTTCACCCGCTGAGACCTGTTGGACAGGAAGTCCGTAATCCACCTGCGAGTGGAGACCGGCACCTGCAGCAGGGATAGCTGGTGCTCCAGGATGGGTGGAAGTATAGTGTTAAAGCAGTCGTCTGGTAATCCGGAGGTTCCCGGTTCGATTCCCGCTCCTCCCAGGCAGCGTGTCGAAGTGTCCTTGAGCAAGACACTTAACCCCTAACTGCTCCCGATGAGCAGGTTGGCACTTTGCATGATTGCCTCTGCCATCGGTGTGTGAATGTGTGAGTGAATGGGTGAATGTGAGGCATAAGTTATAAAGCGCTTTGGATAAAAGCGCTATATAAATGCACCATTTACCATTTACTTCATATTTTCCACCATTTATAAAAAAAAATATGTAAATCACTTTTTTACCTACCGTCCCTACTGTCCCTACTGTTCACCTGATTTTCACAGGATTTGCTGTGTGGCATCTAGGGACCAACATCTTCAAAGATTATATATCCATAGGCCAAACCATAAGACCACCAGATCTAATACATTTTCTGAAAAATGCATGGTAAACAGAAAGTGAATTCAGATAGTGAATTCTTTGTCCAATTGGCATCAAACTTGATGCAAATATGTTTGTCCTACAGCAAGCAGACACGTATGTTGTACCGTATTTTACTAGTATGGACTCTGCTACTAAGGAATCTACCTTGCCTATATTATTACCTACTATGCTAATATGCACTCAAGTTCAACACTGTTTTTCGCCGTCGGTGTGTGAATGTGTGAGTGAATGGGTAAAATGTGAGGAACAAATTGTGAAGCGCTTTGGATAAAAGCTGCTATATAAATACCATTTACCATTTATAAAATGCACCATTCTAAGTGGTTGAGTTTGACGTGTCCTGTGTCCTGCTATTGTCTCCAGGCAACATCGCCTCTCCGTTAGATAAATGGGAGGAGCTGAACCCCGAACGAACTGGAAACAGGAAGTGGAAGATGGAGAGGCGGCGGTCATCTAAAAACACCTCCAGTGAACTCCTCTGGTAGGTGTCGTCCATCACACACATTTAAGTTTCAAGTTTTGTTTTATTTGTCACATATAAGGTACATGTGCATTACAGTGAAATGCTTGGTGCTGTATGAGCCCCCTGAGATTGTGCTTCATACAGTAAAAAGTTAAAAGAATAAAGACCAAACACTATACAAATTATACAATATACAACTAGTACAAAAATACAAAATACAAACTTTTTTAAAGGGCAAAAATGCAAAAATAAGGTAGGGATGTACTGCAAATATTTTAGTAATAAATAGATAAAATATGGTGTAGTGTTAAAAAGTGTTTAAAGTGTCTTAATGGCATAGCTGCGTTTATGTTCTGCAGATGGAAATACAATTAATAGTAAGCAATAATGCTGTATATACCGTATACATGTTTATATTGACTGTATACATGTTTATATTTACAGTATCCACATCTGTCTGTATATACCTGCATAATAATCCTTTATACCTGTAGATACTATATATATATGTACATATGCCTTACCTACTCTTACTAGTTATACCGCTGGCCAGTATGACTTATACTTACATAGTATCTTTATACCTTCATCACTGTACATAATAATACTATAACACTGTACATACATCTGATTCAGATTCAGATTCAGATTATTTTATTGTCACAGCTTTTTTAAATGTACATACATTCAGAAAAGCGTGAGATGCTTGTTTTTCCCGGCTCCTCAACCAGTAGATTTGTATACAACAAAATAACGATCTATACAAAAGTTACAAAAGTTATACAATACAAGGTAAAAAACAGTGGATGAATTAGAATTTTTTTATCATTCTACACTATTACTCAGTAGTACTCATTTATATATTTTATATCCAGTTTTCTAAAGATACTTTTTTTTAGCGTTTATCGCTTTTTACTACTGGGCAGTCCAGTAGAGAGAGAGAGAGAGAGAGAGAGGAGGAATGGGATACAGAGTGGGGGGAAGACATTCGGCAAATAACAACGGGTCCGGGAATCGAACCCGGGTCGGCCGTGCCGCGACTCAGCGTGTTATGTGGTTCGCCACTGGGGCGCCCTTTTATATCCAGTTTAATCACCTGTACATTGTACATTGCTACTGCTATTGCACGGTGCCGTTACATTTGCACTTTCTGGTTCTTTCTTTTTTTTCAATCGTATTTAAAAAGTTAACTCTAAAATACAAAGGGTGACAGCCTCGCCCCATTTTATGGCTTTATGCCTCCCTGCTTCTTTGGTGGATGCTGAAAAGGTCACTAAAAGGACATCGTTCAGAACATTTAATCTCTCTCGCTCTACATTCTGAGGTGGCCTTTAGAACCCAGTTATTATGACTGCGAAGGTTCTGTAGACGTACAGTAAAAGGGCAATTTAAGAGGGAGAACATGTTTCCGTTCATGATTTAATGACCGCGCTGTAGGTTTATGAGAGGGCACATGAGATGGCCTGTTTTAGGAAATACATAAAAGTGTGTCATGTTCATATATCTGAATTGAATGCAGTGGGTCTTAATTAACCGCGATAATTCTCTCGTCTCTAGGTCTATAGACTGCAAGACGCAATCGGAGCCGTCGACCAAGAACTGCTTAGAAGCAAACACCAAAACAGAGCCAGAGTCGGCCCTAGCGTTTCAAGTAAGTAGCGGTTCTCAGTGATTGTCGTTCATTTTAACCACATTTTTCATCTCCACTAGGAACCGACTTTTTTTTTAAGTTGAATGCTCCTCACCTCTGAAGGAGATTGTTTTGACTGGTCCTTAAGGTTTCATGGTTTTTTTGGGGAAGAATCCATACTTTTTCACTGGGCATTTATGTGGATGCTACTTACCATATGACTACTTACCATATAAAGCCTGCATAGTGACCATGTCAACGCAACGTCTTGTGCTAACGGCTCAAATTCTTCCATTTCAGCTCAACAGGCAGTATATTAGTGGAAGACATGTAAGCCTCTCTCTGCTTCCTTTCGTGTCATATTGAAATATATATTTACATATATATATATATTGTACATTTGCACTGGCAAAACAGCATCACCACAAAATCTAATTTGACTTAAGACTCCTAATATAGGTCTTCCGACAAAGGGGACCTATTGTGAGGCCAAAAGGCACCTTCTTGGAAATCTGAAGATTACATGTTGCATTTTAAATTGTTCCTCTGTGGTGCTACAAGGTCCAAATGTCGAGCGATTCCCTCCAGAGTTGATGGTCCCCGTGTAGGCCCCCGCCCACGGGGTCTTGTTTCCAGACACCATTATTAGATTAATAGCTCATGAATTATTCAGTGGCCTTACTCTGAGCCCATTAAAGTGGATCTCACAGAGCCAGCTAAGCATACATCACCTTTTCAATGCTCCTCTAAATAATAGATCTGGGATTGAAGATAGCCACCCAAGAACAGGAGAACAGTTATGGGCAAACAAAACCTAAATTTGTTTCACTCAAACAAACAAACAAACAATTGCTCGCTGACAATGATACTGTAAACGGTGTGTTCAGTTTCAGTTCAGTTTCACACACACATACACACGCACACGTTGAGAGGGGAGCCGCGCTGTTTAACACAGTGCATCGCATCTATACTACAACTTACTACAGTGCTGCACAACTTTACAGTATTGGGAAGAAGCAAGAGACATTTTGGAGCCAGTCTTCGAAATTTTTTTGTTTTTGCAGTTTGCTGCATTAAATGAGGTACAGGTACGGGCATGGTAATAATATAAGACATAATAGGCAATACAAATATAGTAAAGATAAAAATAAGCAGTGTGAATGAATAATATGATTAACTCTGAGTATAAGAATATGAGCAAGTAAAACATGTGTAATCAAAGGTGCCGATGAGGGTCTGTGTGCCCTATCAGTTATATTATACATTACAATCAATATGGTCAATAACACTTTGAATCTGAATATATAATATGAGTAAGTAAAGTATACAGTATACACAAGTGCAGATAACATAAGGTACTCTAACTGGCATATACGTCAGGTTAGGTGGTAAGAGTGAGACACACTTAGTGGTCAGACATTCCTAGTAGTTCTCGAGTTCTGCTGCCATTAGTTCTCCGGCTGCTGGCAGCGGTCCCTGCCCACTGTTGTGGAGCCTGATGGCCGTTGGTACGAAGGACTGGGGACTGATGAAAAGACTGTGAACTATGTCGGACTGAATTGTAGCGTTTAGACAGTTAAACTGTGTTTCACCATTTTTGTGTTCAGTTATTTTTTTTTACAGGCCTGAAATCATGGCTTGATGACACACTGGAGCCTCCTTAGCATAACCCCTCGCCTAACACTATATAAAAACTAGAGTGCATTAGCATTGTTCTCCCAGAGTTGAGTTCTCCAAGTAGCTCGAAAGAGTAGCATAGCAAAGCTAATGCTAACCATTTCATGTATGTGAATGGAAAATGCTAAAACAATTAGTGCCATACTCCGGTAGGTAGGCCTATAGTAAAATTAATACACATGTATGAAATACACATAGCCTACTGTATTTGGCTGGTCTAACCTAGTTTGCTAGTTAGTCAGTTAGTCAAGCTTTCCAACCAAGTAGGGTGTTGGTTTTGGTAGTTTATAGCGAGACGTTTTAGTGATTGAATGGAAAAATAAAATGGCACTTGAGCTGAAAGGGAGCTGTCAATCAAATGTGATCTGGCCACGCCCCCACAATCCTGAGAAATGGTCTGAGCAGCCAGATGAGCTGTTTTGAGCTGGGTTTTATAATAGTTATAAAACGTTTTTTAATCATAAAAATTTTACCGGGTGGTTAATAACACATCTTTCTGTAGTGTGAAAAACGTTTCCCCCAACTTTAATATTAAGATAAGCGAACATCAATATTAAACCTTGCATAATCAGGGTCTTTCCAAAGGTTGAAGTAGGATAATTAAATGTTAAATGTAGTAGCTGGGTGTGAGGCCTCGCAAATCACTCATCAGAACCAAAGAGACAGACAGCCAAGGACGAGGAAGGCCACTGACTACTAGCCCATGGGCTCCAAAATGGCCATTCGCATCGAACAGCGACTTCATCAGGGGCGACAGTGGCTCAGGAGGTAGCGCAGTCATCTGGTAATCCGGAGGTTCTTGGTTCGATTCCCGCTCCTCCCGGACAGCGTGTCGAAGTGTCCTTGAGCGAGACACTTAACCCCTAATTGCTCTCGATGAGCAGGTCGGCACCTTGCATGGTTGCCTCTGCCGTCGGTGTGTGAATGGGTAAAAGATGTGAGAAACCAATTGTAAAGCGCTTTGGATATAAGCGCTATATAAATGCACCATTTATCATTTATTCATCCAATTCGTCAGCTACCGTAATAGATTAACTACCCTGGGGCTAGAGATGTTGCCTATTACAGCAACTCTAGCATGCAAAGTCCAAGTGTGAAAAGCTATCTGAACTGAAAGGATTCCTCCTGCACAGTTGAATGTGAAGATGGAATCACACACCACGCCGCTCTTCTCACATGCATGCACACTACCTGCCAATCAGGCGCCAATAATCGGTCGATTCCTTCTGCGGCGCGGGGCATTACTGTAATCCAATCTGAAACAGAGGCTGCCGTCCGAATATCTCAAAGTGCGGTTCTGCATGTTAACCGAACCGAAGGCATGCGGTGTAAGAGCGGAAGTGGGGCTACAGGAGAGCGGCTGTGGATGGGTAGCATGGTGCTCGGATCGGGGAGGGCAGGGGGCGCTGGGAGTGCTGGGGGGCACAGAGAGGTGCTGACGGTGGGGATTCTGCCGGCCTAAGCATGTCAATGACTCTGCCGAGGCAGGGATATTTACCCCGTCCCAGGGAAGGTAGAGACGGCTGACCCTGCACCCTCTCTGCCTGTCGCACCCTCTTGTCTGGCTGTGTGTGCACGTCTGTGTTTGTGTGTGTATTATATATTGTGATTTTTTTTCTGTGTGTGTGTGTGTGTGTGTGTGTGTGTGTGTGTGTGTGTGTGTGTGTGTGTGTGTGTGTGTGTGTGTGTGTGTGTGTGTGTGTGTGTGTGTGTGTGTGTGTGTGTGTGTGTGTGTGTGTGTGTGTGTGTGTGTGTGTGTGTGTGTGTGTGTGTGTGTGTGTGTGTGTGTGTGTGTGTGTGTGTGCGTGTGTGCGTGCGTGTAACAGGACCGCCTGGTGAAGGATCAGAAGTGGGGCAGTGCCCTCCTGTCCAGAAACCAGTCCCTGGAGGAGGAGTTTGAGCGTGCCAAGGCGGCTGTGGAGGTAAGCAGAGTGGTACTTAATAACACGTCATCAAATCCGTCATCTGCCCAGTGACGGATATTTCCACTGTGTGTGTGTGGAACTTTCAAGCACTTAACGCAAAACCATGTGAGTCGCTCGTTCATTATTAAACACCAGGGGTTCTTTAACACCTTGCGTTACCCCCTGGGGGGAACAGCTGATAGGATACGCTCTTCTTGTCCTTCTTTATTGGGTAGGATAGGGCAAAATCTCCTGGGGTACTTGCTGAAATTAATTTTGAAAAAAATATATGGCATGAAGTGATTTCAAAAGACTATTCAGAAGACTATTCAGACGCCCCATTGTTCGTTTAATTGTATTGATCAAGAAGAAATGTTGAAATTAAGTCCAGGGTTGTTATATGTTGTTATGGGTTGTTATATTATATATTATATATATATTATTTTCTTCTGTCCTTTGTGGGCATTTTCCTAGTTTGCCCTTATAATAAACAAAACTGTGACGAAAAGATTTATAAATGAAAAATCTAGTTGATTGCTCAGGTCAGGTTAGGTTAGTAGATCATTGTCATGGTAATGAGCCGCTGAGGTGCTTTAGATTTCTTCCTCACTCATCTGGGATATAACTGATTTCTATTGTCTCTGCCCTGATATCGATGGCCGAAGAGCAAAACCTCCTATCTGAAAAATTCAAACGTGTTGTTTTCTTGCAGAATGCAATTTTGTAAGGATACCTAATACAATACACTGTTTTTGGACTTGTTAACAATACCGACCAGGTATTACTGCCTCGCAAAGTGCAGATAGGAGGTTTTCCCCGACTTTTTTTTATAGTTTTTCGGCCATCGATACAGTATACTCTCTTACTCATATGACACTGTGGGTGGCTCGGTGGTGCAGTGGTCAGCACCGTTGCCTCACAGCAAGAAGGTCCTGGGTTCAAACCCCAGCAGTGGTCAGCACCGTTGCCTCACAGCAAGAAGGTCCTGGGTTCAAACCCCAGCAGTGGTCAGCACCGTTGCCTCACAGCAAGAAGGTCCTGGGTTCAAACCCCAGCAGTGGTCAGCACCGTTGCCTCACAGCAAGAAGGTCCTTGGTTCAAACCCCAGCAGTGGTCAGCACCGTTGCCTCACAGCAAGAAGGTCCTGGGTTCAAACCCCAGCAGTGGTCAGCACCGTTGCCTCACAGCAAGAAGCTCCTGGCTTCAAACCTTTCCATGCTGAGTGCGTGTTCCGGTCTCCTCCAACACCCATAACAACACACACATGCTAGGTACATACCCCTGCCGCTGCCCTTGACCAGGGTACTGGCCGTACAACCAGAGTCTGTCCCCAGGGGGCCGCACTGTGCGGCTGCCGCACTGCTCCTAAATAGTTAGGATGGGTCCAGTGCAGAGGACGAATCTCCCCAAGGGGGTTCATGAAAGTATACAACATACATCATCATCATCATACAAGCCAGTAGCGTAACGGGCTACGAGTAACCCACTGTGTAAAGTAAAGTTCATGAGGTATTTGTTTGACCTAGAAAAATATTCACAACTTTCAACTACGGCTGGCCAACTGTAGGAAGGCAAATAGTTCATTTTGAAGCCAGACATATCGGGTATCACAGGAGACGGCGACGTTATAGTAATTCGATATGTCTCAATTCATTGTGGGTCTACTGTATGTATCTTCGGTAGCTTGTCTTGTCCATTGAAAGTGTCGCCTGACTCTCTCATCCCATTAGCAACTCGATAGGGTCATAATAATGACAGCGTGGAACATCTCTAAATATCTTACATCTCTGGCTTGTGAACAATAGCCCATCCTTTTGTTCAAATCTCAAAGCATTCTCATTACCTTTCACCACCCCACTATTAGTTTAGTTTAGGTTAATTATTTATAGGGACAATGCACATTAATCGACATTTTGAGTTTCCACGTCAAGGTAAATGCACTGGAGTTAGCTAACAAGCTCATGTTCATCCGTATAGTCCCTGTCTGGTATGCATGTCTTCATGGTGTGGGAGAGTACTGTACCTAGAGGAAACCCACCCAAATGCGGGCAGAACATGCAAACTCCACACAGAAAGGCTTCTGATGTACATTGATATATCATTCTGATGAATATGATGAGAGAGATACACAAACTGTTTCCTTTTAGAAGTGGGAAAACATTTAGATTGAGTACATCATCTCAGTTTCTACTTCACTTCCCACCGGGGTTCAGACCCAGGACCTTCTTGCTGTTAGGCAGCAGTACATTGGCCTTTGTGATCCACTGTTTGAATAGATCAAATGAGATGATGGTCGCAGGCTTTCTTTTTCTTGGGTCATTTGCTCTACTATAATCATGGGACACCTCTGTTAATCTTGTTTCATTTAAAGAGATGTCTACAGTATGTCTCATCTACAGTTCTTCACACAAACCGCGGAGTGAATTCAACACCAGGGGTTTCCACCCATGACCTTTGAGAGAAGCCCTAGCTAGCTTAATTCAGTTAATCACACCAGAGCCACTGAGTCACACAGTTCAACCCTGGACTATTGAATTACTTCAGCTGTACTGAAGGCTACAGCAGGCTGTTGCACACAGAGCGTCTGTGATGGTCAATGAATAATAGAGCAGGGGCAGGAAGGCAGTGTGAAAGTGAGAGGAACATCCACGGTCCAAAGTGAGTTTATGACGTCACGTCTGGACTCCCCAGGCTCCCGGCCAGGCTGCACGGTTAGCGTTGCAGCCAGAGGCCAGGTAATTTTCGATAAGTGATGATGCTCTGATATGCTGCAGGACAAAACGTGGGATCGATCGGTAATAGTATCTCGGAGCATCGATCGAGGGGCCTGAGAGCCGGGCCTGCACTCTAAAAGGGCTCCGTTTGATCGCAGATGTCAGCGATTCTCGCTCCAGCTGCCAACATCAAAGCCCACAATCACGGATGATTTCCCTCCAAGTAGCCGTGGACACGCATGCGTTCTTACTTCTTAACAAATGGAAACAGATGGCGCCATGTCACACAGTTGAGCTGCCAATCCATTCAATTACCTTAATTTGTCAAATGCCAGAAATGGATAAAGGACCGCGAACACTGGAGAGGCACACAAGGAGTGAAGCTATTCATCGTCATCCATTATATGGAATTACGCTTTTGAATATCATCCATTGTACAAGGAGTGAGGCTCTTGAATATCATCCATTGTACAAGGAATGAAGCTCTTGAATATCATCCATTGTACAAGGAATGAAGCTCTTAAATATCATCCATTTTACAAGGAGTGAAGCTCTTGAATATCATCCATTTTACAGGATGGAACAGATGAGTAGCTGTGGCTTTCATGCACTTCACATGAACACGGTTAGAAAGAGGAGAACGAGATGGGCTGTGAGAGGGAGCTTTGCTTGACCTTCATTCAGACAGACTGATTAAAGACACATCTTCTGAGGAGACTGGTGTGCGTTCAGTCAAGTCATTTGGGAAGAACGATGTCAATGGCATTGAGCTAATGACAAGTACCTACTGTAGCACTCCTATTAAACAAGCCTCAGAGGAAGGGCTAACTTTGACGCTGGGGGGGGGGGGGGGGGGGGGGGGCTCTCACACTGAAGCTGTGGTTACACTAGGGCCGATTTCGTTTTCAGTTTTCAGTTTCGTTTTTCAGAACACTACATAATGGCAGGCAAGTTAGTCTGCACACTGTTGTAGCTTGGACTGGGCTCCTTATAACAATATCTTGACAACACGTTGGTAGCCGCAGCTACTTGGGACAGCTCTGCTGTAAACTCTGGAAATAACTAATGGACGGAGTCGAGGTCCAGCCAGGGGAGAATTTGGCGTCGGTCTCTACTGCGCATGGGCATTGGGCAGAACGGCTTGCGCAAATTACATGGCACCATTGTCGGCGAGTTTCGGCGAGTTTCCAAAACGAAAACACCCTTTCAGCGTTGCCACTAGAAAAACGCGTTTTCCTGCCAAAACTGCGTTTCTTTTTAACTTGGACATGCAAACGTAATCATTCGAAAATAGAACGTTGCTGTTTTACACCAGTGTAACCATGGCCTGAGGCAGAGATAGCGAAAGCAAAGATACAGACAGGATCAAGGTGACTGTGGGGCCCTGATGTGTGATTAAAACAGCAGGAGGGGCAGGTTCACCCTTCTCTTGGTTCTTGGTTTGGAGAGAGACTGCAGGTGATTGAGTGCCCCCCCCCCCCCCCCCCAAAAGGGGAAAAAAGCATGTTTCATAGTTTATTTCCCTCAACAAACAACTTCTTTCCCTCAGCTGTCATCTCTCTGAACTCTGTGCCACGTTGACTTTTGAATCTAATCTAATCTAATCTAATCTAAACAAGCCCCGTACTTCGTGATGAAACCCCCACAATCTCCCAGCAAAACCTTCCAACCTATAATGAATACAATAGGGGCCACTTTGCGGTTGTGCTTTCGCTCTCTTTGTTGCTTTGTTAGACAGACAATTAAGCATATCTGCCCCACCCACACGTATCCCTCAGCCTTTGTCCAGATACTGTAGAATGTATTTTCTTTCTCTCTGAGTGACATTACCAGGCCTATCGATGACTAATTCTGTCCCACTGACCAAGGCCTTGTTCTGCCAAGCGGGTCAGTGGCTGATTCATTAACATCATGGCCGTACCACCCCTGGCCCAGAGATGAGCAGGGTATTTTCTGAAGCTACTCTCTGTCACAGATAAATAATGACACTTTTTGTAATGTAATCCTTCTGGGTGAAGTAGATAAGCAACCCCTATTCACTTGCTTCTTGGTTTCTACCGAGCACTGTGTCTCAAGCGAACGGAAAACTCTCACTGTGATAGCTACATTCGTTTGGAGTATGCTTGTATTGAGGGGATAGATAGGAATAATCTATTGTTTGGAGTAAGCTTGTCGTCTCGCAAGCCAGAAAAACCTTGCATGATTTCACAATGTAAGATACTGTAGGTCTGGCCTCCCTCCCTATTCCATGGCTTGGTACCGGCCAAAATTGTGCCTGTCCAATCTGCTTTGGATGACACAGGGTATGACCGTTACTAGAGGCAACAGTGCATCAAAATAATTCAAAAACATTTTAGAAATCGCACATAACTGGGCAACCTTGCACATCTTAGCTTGGATGGAAATTAGTTGCATAGGCCCATTATATTACAATCCATAAATTAACCTGGCATCAATTTCTGCCAAACCTTAAAGGAACACACCACAATATTATGGGAAATGTGCTTACCGTCTTCTCCAGAGTCAGACAAGAGAATGCTCTCCGTCAGTAGAAAGCTATCCGACTGCAAACTAGCCTAGCTTAACACTCTCTACGTGTTCTATCTATGATGCTGTCAATGCTAAGGACCCTCACCACCCCAACAACAGCCTGTTCAAGCTGCTGCGGTCAGGCAAGCGCCTCCGCATATACGCAGCAAGAACAGAGAGACTAAGGCTCAGCTTCTTCCCTCAGGCCATCAGAACATTGAACACTGATCTCTCCACACACAAGCACACATGAACACACACATACACACACACACAACACAACATGCTGCCCTCGCTCACACACAAGCGCACCATAGGTCACTTTAAACACACAAGAAAAGGACACTTTAAAGGAAGGGGAAAAAGGACACTTTAAGAAAAGAACTTGTTGTGATTATTGCATAGTATAGTTAGTAACAGCAAGTATAGCATAGGGACATAGAAGTAAAAACTGTATATTGTATAGTAGTGTACATAGGACCCAGTGCCTTTAAGTGATTTATTAACATGTCTATTTTATCATGTCTATTCTACTTATTTTATTACTATTTACTATTATTACTATTGTATTTTTGCACAATTGTAGCGGGCATGGCCAACCGCATTTCACTGTATGCCCTGGTATGTATGTGATGAATAAACTCTTGAATCTTGAATCTACGACTCAGGTGCACAAAAACCTGATTATTATGGTATGTCTCTACCACCACTACCACAACGACAGCCCGAGCTGTGAGTGAATTACATGAAGGGGAGCAAAGTCTTTATTATATGCCTTATGCACGGTCTTTATGCTGCGGAGATACTTAAAATTTTTATGGAGAGATACAATTTAACACAAATGTTTCTAAAGATATGAATGTTTCTCCGCATATTTTCACATCACCAACAGAGTAGCCTACTGGGTCCATTGTCTCGGAATGGATTTGGTAGCTGTCATTTCTGCACGTCTCTGTCTCCGACACCTGAGACGGAAAGTACTTAGCCACACCCCTACGACACAACTGTAGTTCTTTAAACAGCGGGGGAAATTATACAGCCGGACAAGTTAACCTCTTAAGCATCGGGCAAAAATGGGGCTATTTCTATTTTTGTTTTTGACTATTGCATACCCAAAGTCATTTGCGATGTATTATACTTTATACATATAGCACATGCATGAGTCTGGTCTCTTTTGAAAGGTAACATTCAAAAGAAACTATAAATAAATAAAGTGCTAATGAAATAACAGAGTAACAGAGGTTTGAACACACTGAAGTAAAAGTTTTGTGTACTCACATTTCTTTTTACTGGTTGCCAGATGCCTGTTTTTAAGTTCCAGCTGAGAGGTAGGAGCTGGAAAACATAATGGTTTCATAGCCTGAAGTCTTATGTAGTACAGGTCCAAAGTTTATAAAAATCCCACGGAAAATGTATCTTTTACAAAGTGTGGTAGTGAAAGGGCTAACCTTCTGTAGTGTGGTAGTGAAAGGGCTAACCTTCTGTAGTTTGGTAGTGAAAGGGCTAACCTTCTGTAGTGTGGTAGTGAAAGGGCTAATCGTATGTAGTGTGGTAGTGAAAGGGCTAATCGTATGTAGTGTGGTAGTGAAAGGGCTAACCTTATGTAGTGTGGTAGTGAAAGGGCTAACCTTATGTAGTGTGGTAGTGAAAGGGCTAACCTTATGTAGTGTGGTATAGGAAAGGGCTAATCACAATGAAAACAAAAGAAAACATACCACGTACTGTAACAAACAGTGCAGTGATTCAGATTCAGATTCCTTTATTGTCACATATTTCAGTACCTTACATAAAGAAAGAGTGAAATTCTATTTGTTGTGGTCCCTCGGCCATAGCAGCTTCCAATAATATAAATAAATAAAAATGTGCATAGAATAAGAATAAAATAAGATAAAATTACTAAAATAAAGATGACTATATACAGTTAAAAAAAAGTGTGCCGTGCAGATAACAGGATGTAGATATTATACTATATACATTTTGTATAACAAAATGGCTATGTACAGTTCCAAAAAAAAAAAAAAAATTGTAATGAGAAATGTGCAAATCTTTAGCAGTGTGTACAAAAAAAAGCCAGTCGGTAACAATGAAGATACTTAGCAATCGTCACATTCTGATTGGTTCCGTGGTAGCCCAGACTGAAATAGCTTTCAATGAATGGGAGGCCATTGTGATATCATGCTGGATTCGTCTGCCTTGCAAGGCTTAGTATGCTTTATTGAGGGGACAGGAATAACCTATTGTTTAGAATATTTTCGAGACAGGATTCATTTAATTGATAAAATTACAAAAAAAAACAATTTATTTTTGTCTAAAAAAATAAGTTGATGTTGATGGGCTAGACACATAACATTTAATAATTTAATTTAATCATGTATAATAAATACATAATGAAACAAAAATAAATAGGGCTATCTGGGTTAATATTGTAGCTTCAACACGTAGGATCTGGATTAATTTACTTGCTAGGAATGGGAGGAAGCTGGAATTCAATCCAGCACTCTGGCTGCAAAGCCAATCTTTTGTGCCTCTGTGAATGAGAAAAATCCTCTTACGGGGCAATCACAACAGCAGCATGTGCTTGGACCGATAGGCTACAGCGCTTAGGGACCTGTACCTATAGGACATACTAGGCAGGGCCGCCTGGGAGAAATGCGAGGCCATGTGTGAGATTTAAACGCGAGGGCCGCCCCCCCCCCCCCCCCCCCCCCTAAAAGGTAATTTTTTATTTTATTTTTTTATACAGTCAACATATTCTTAAATAATAGCGCTGCCCGAGGCTGGGCATGATACAGTCAACATATAGCAAGAGAGAGAGCGAGAGAGCGAGAGAGCGAGAGAGAGCTCCCGTTCTACAGTCAATATACAGTGTTATCGCTGCACAGACCCGGCAATGCCCCTGACCCTCCACCAGAGCAAGGCCAGAGAGAGAGAGAGAGAGAGAGAGAGAGAGAGAGAGAGAGAGAGAGACACACATTGGAAAGAAACAACCCAAAACCAGAGCAAATTGAAATGCTATTTGGCCCTAAACAGAGAGTACACAGTGGCAGAATACCTGAGCACTGTGACTGACCCAATACTAAGAAGATCCTTGACTAGGTACAGACTCAGCGAGCACATAGCCTAGCCATCGAGAAAGGCCGCCATAGGCAGACCTGGCTCCCAAGCGAAGACAGACCCACTGCAGACAAGATGAGGTGGAAACCGAGCTCCACTTCTTAACAACCTGCCCACTATACCAAGACATAATATACTTCCCACAAATTGCAAACACCCAAAGAGACTTTGAAAACATGGACAATAACTCAAAACTCCCATACCTACTGGGAGAAATACAAGAATGTGAAATAAAGCCCATTTAAATTGAAGAGAGAGAGATAGATAGAGCATGTCTGTGTGTGTTAGAAAGAGAGAGATAGAGAGAGAGCATGTCTGTTTGTGTGTGTGTGTTAGAGAGAGAGCATGTATATGTGTGTTAGAAAGAGAGAGAAATATAGAGAGAGAGCATGTCATTTTGTGTGTTAGAGAGAGATATAGAGCATGTCTGTGTGTGTTAGAAAGAGAGAGAGAGAGAGAGAGAGAGAGAGAGAGAGAGAGAGAGAGAGAGAGAGCATGTGTGTTAGAGAGAGAGAGCATGTCTGTGTGTGTGTGTGTTAGAGAGAGAGCATGTATGAGAGAGATAAGCAAGACAGCTAAGATGAGCCCCTAAAGGATATTCAACTTTTAATGGAAGAACAAAACAGAAGGAAAAGATAACTTCACAAAGGCAACATGAATATACATAGATCCAAAAGGACAAAGATCAACACTTAAATCCAAAGAGACAAGAGGGTCTATACCAGAGAAAACAAAGTAGCAAGGAGCCAACGGCCGACATCAGCTAAATAGGCTAACTGCAAATAGAGTAGCCAGGTACTGACACCAGGTACACACCGTTAGCTACAACAGCTAGCCGGCCCGTTTGGCTCAATATAACGTTAGCTACGTTAGCTAGCCGGCCCGCTTGGCTCAATATAACATTAGCTACAACAGCTAGCCGGCCCGCTTGGCTCAATATAACATTAGCTACAACAGCTAGCCGGCCCGTTTGGCTCAATATAACGTTAGCTACGTTAGCTAGCCGGCCCGCTTTGGCTCAATATAACATTAGCTACAACAGCTAGCCGGCCCGTTTGGCTCAATATAACGTTAGCTACGTTAGCTAGCCGGCCCGCTTGGCTCAACATAACGTTAGCCAACATAACGTTAGCCTTAGCCACGATAGCTAGCCGGCCCGAGAGAGAGAGAGAGAGAGAGATATATCCACGGCGGGAATAGAATAGAGTGCATTAAAAACTCACCAAACGTCCAAGAGGATGGAGACAACCGCGTGGAGTTGACGAAGTTCATCTGCCGAATGACCGTCCTCTTCATCTTGGCATAGCAATGCTGCACGCACTCTCTCTAGGTTAGCTAACGCTAGTTAGCCTTTAGCTAAGCTAGCTACTAGCCGACATCATGGCTATCCCGACTGAACCACACGTTAGCACTCGATATTATAACGTAGCTAAAGCTAACTAGCTGTCCCTGCCTTTAGCTAAGCCGACATGGCTAGCCTGACTGAACTGTCTAACATGCAACAACTTTCATCTTCAGTCCATCTGCCGAATGACCGTCCTCTTCGTCTTGGCTGGCATAAGCATAACCTCCAATGCTGCACGCGTGAAATAGTCAAACGCAACTGACGCACGCCGCACGCCCCTGAGGCGGCCCTGCCTATAGGGATGGTCATACCACCATCTAAGCAATTAACATATGGACAGAAACGCTGGAGGTTTTGTTACTGTACAGTACAATCAGCATTGGGTTCACTCTAGAACAGAATGCTATGCTGTTATAGAACATATTGTTTCTGTCTCCATCTGGCATAGTGTTTTCACTTAGCATTAATTTGGTCGTCCTCAGACGAGTTCGCCAGCGGAGATTCCAATCATCTCGATCCTCCATACATCCGGCCAGTTCCCTAGAGCTCTCCACTCTTGCGTCCTTCCTCAGTATGTCCACGTATATTGGCGTGGGACGTCCTCTTGGTCGGTGCCTGTGTGTTGGCTGCCAGAGCACTAGCTTGCTAGCTAGAAGTTCTTGGTGTCTGTGGCAGTGACCTGCAAGTTTCATCCTCCTGGATGCCACCTTGTCACTCAGCCTTGGTAGCCCCCCGTACAGATGCTTGTTGGTTACGTGCTACGTGGCAATTAATTATTAACCTGTTAAGCCTTAAGGTCCCCCTATAGGGGACTTTTTTTCCCTTTATCAATAGAGACCGTATTAGATCCCCAATTATCATATCATGGGGTATCATTGGAAAGCCACACTCATTGGCTACAACCCTGTGCAAAGGTTTTTGAGATCGCCAAATGATTGACGGAGCTAGAGCCCCGGGAGTCGGGGGTGGTAATGTGTACTTTTGCGTACTTTGGGGCACGCCTCACATATCGGCATGTAACTCGAGAACCGCTGAACGGATTTTGTCACCTGAAAGGGCAATCGACAGGCAACAAATAGGGCTTTAATTATACCTATATATTGTATTAAAAGAAATGCACACCCGAGCTACTAGAGGTCGGCAAAGAATCGTCCACATGTGGGCCCTTGGATGTTAACACTTTCAGTGCCACGAGGTGGCGCCAGAGTTAGCGCTTGAATGCCACCATCGGCGCCAATGTTATCGTTAATATTGCTATGTTTATATATCTATGTTTTAAATTATGGCTATGTGTCTAATCTGCCCGTCGCTTATCAAAGAATCATTTTCCAGTCAGTGCTGTCAAGGCAGATTGGTTTTTTATCGCTTCATTTCCGTTTGAGAGCATTTTGAAAAGCACCTGTTTTGAGGTAAAAAACAGTCCATTCTGGGCCATTCTATGATAATCGTCTTTTACTGAAATATTCCAGACCGTTGATATTTGTCGGCCTATTTATGAATCGTTTTCAAATAAACGCTAGATGATCAATATTATACGTACACGCACGCCCATTCGAGCCGCGCACGGATAATCGCCGTGTTCATTTCCTCTTGGATTTTTACAGTGAAACCGATAGAGCCCATTTCACAAAACAGCTTATATCTTCATCAAAATGAGTCCGATTATCCTAACACTGATAACATAGATTCCTTACTTGACATCAGATGGTATCCAACTGGTATATTCCAATTCCTGATCACCATTCGAAAAAATCGATAAGTGTATAGATCCAACGTGATACAGTAGAACACATGATTCCGCTGGGCTCAGAGGCTCCAGAATGAACTCTGATAACCCCGGCTGCATCAGTGGACTGGAAAATGTGGAGTACAGGATTTTTTTCCCCATCCATTTTCATTGAGTCCATTCCAAAATCCCTTATGTCATCTGGGAGACGATAGGGGGTGCTTTTTTCCACATCTAATCGCCGGCGGCTCTCGGGTAGACTAGGGTAGGCTCGCGTGATGCAATATGATTTCAGATCACCAAAAAAAAAAAATCAGAGAAATCTCGTGAGTGGCTTTCAACGAGATATTAATAATTCCGAGAAAACTCGTGAGTGGCATGGAAAGTGTTAAGAGGTAAACATTTAAAAAAAAAAATTGTAGCCAAGAGTAAATACCATAACCCTATCAAAAACAGTAGTCAAAGTGTATATTTTCATTTTTACCGATGTTTTATATGTTTTATCGGAAATACAAATGTATCTGAAAATGCTAATTATGACTAAATCCAGATTCAACCCTGCCATTGGAAAGAGGAGCATTTTCCCTATCCATAGATGTATGATTTGGCCATAATAAGGTCAAGGTCAAGTTCAAGGTCAAATATGAATTTATAATTAAAGTCGATTATCATTAATTACTGTATCTACAAATCCTTCTGTTTAATCATCTTCCCGCGGTTCATTTGCTTAGATTTTTTGTACACATGATCTCAAGGTGGTGAATGAGCTCAGTGAGCATTTTTCAGAAAAAAATTCAATTTTTTATCATCATCATCAAAATCATAAATCATAATTAATCATAATTAATTTATTCATTACAATTTACTCAGCCTAGTAACAGACACACTATTTCTGACACTGGAAATACATACCCCCAGGTCCCTAGATGTTCCTAGATACCAAGAACATGCAAATTGACCTTGCAGAAGTGGAGCAATCTTCCATTTACCTTTAGGCGAAAATGGTCTACAGATTAACAGGTTAAAGAGGCACTTCACCGAAAAACAACCCCAATTTATTTTGCTAGATAATCTCACACATATCCCAAGGCTCTAAACTGTTTTGCACACATTCATTTAGTTTGACAGTTTGTTACGTACCCCTGAGGGGAGACGCAACACAAGGCCACAGACAGGTAGGTGAGGGTGCAGTGACACAAAACGCAAGAGACAAATTGCAAAATAATAATATTTATTTCACAAAAGTCAAGATCAGCAACACAGAGAGCACGGAGGACCTACCAGTGAGCACCAAATCAAATATCAAAAAGAAACAAAAGCCCACCCCCCCCCCCCTTTACAGGCGCGGATGCCCCAAAGTACAGGTGGTGGTGCTCACTCTAAAGCTGGTGTCTTTAACAGTAGGTCACCTACGTGATGCAAAATGTAGACCCAGGGTATCTTCCTGCCCTCAATGTCCCTGTGTGCGAAACAAAATATTAATACAAAGTAAAGCAATCACCATAGGCTGGGTGACGAGGAATAAATACACACGTTAGAAACAAAACAGAAATGTACAAATACTAAACTAATGCCAAACAGGCCACAGCTCTACAGAACACAAACAGCACAAAACTATACTAAAGACCTAAACTAACTGACAGCACAAAGTGCCAGAGCCTTCACCAGCTCTATACTGAAGACATACCACAATGAGCTCCCACACAGACACAGACCAAGTATAGTTACCACCACACACAGACCAAACGAACCAGGGAGCCAACTAACACTGAAACAAAAAGGGTATATGAAGGGAGAGTGGATGTTGATTGCAGAATCAGTTTCACCTGCCGCTGCACTGGGGTGAGTTGCTGATTGACCAGCTGCTGCTGCAACTGGGACTGGGAGACACCTGAGAGTGGGATATGTAGACACAAGAGGGAGACAAGACAACAACAAACAAAACATGCCTATATATACAACAGATAACATACATTACTCCCTCTATATACATACATAAGGACACCGTCCGTAACACAGTTATTGAGAGTTAACGAGTTTGAATATCTCCTCCTATGACGTCATCAGAGGACATTGAATCTGTGTGTTGACATCACTGGTGGCCATATACAAAGTCATTAACTCTCAATAACTATCAAACTAAATTAATGTGTGCAACAGTTTAGAGCTTTGGGATATGTGTGAGATTATTTGCTAAATAAATTTGTCTTGTTTTCTCGGCGAAGTGCCCCTTTAACTCTGTATTGTTTGGTTATTTTTTTTAGATGCAAAACAGCATCTCTATGACCGACGATGTCTCTAACTAACTCATTCAGTATAACTCAGTCACTCAGTCACTGCTCTGCACCTAGTGGCGGCTCACATGCACACGTACTGGTTAACCGTCTGTAGTGTGGTAGTGAAAGCGTTAACCCTTTGTAGTGTGGTAGTGAAAGGGTTAACCTTCTGTAGTGTGGTAGTGAAAGGGTTAACCGTCTGTAGTGTGGTAGTGAAAGTGTTAACTCTGTGTAGTGTGGTAGTGAAAGGGTTAACCTTCTGTAGTATGGTAGTGAAAGGGTTAAGAACATTCTGTGAATTTGATAGTGAAAGGGTTAACCTTCTGTAGTGTGGTAGTGAAAGGGTTAACCGTCTGTAGTGTGGTAGTGAAAGGGTTAACCTTCTGTAGTGTGGTAGTGAAAGTGTTAACCCTTTGTAGTGTGGTAGTGAAATGGTTAACATTATGTAGTGTGGTAGTGAAAGGGTTAACATTATGTGAAATGGTAGTGAAAGGGTTAACCTTCTGTAGTATGGTAGGCAGTGATGCAGTCGTGCACACACACGGTTACACGCCGTTGTAGTAGATCACTGAGGCAGAAGTGCGCGCGGATGTGCACGCGCGCACACAAAAATGCGTTCACAATTGCCACTGGACTCGGTAGCGCGCGTGCACGTGGCGTTTGGGCAGTTCCCATATTACGACTGCACCACTGATGGTAGGGAAAGGTTAACCTTCTGTAGTGTGGTAGTGAAAGGTTAACCTTCTGTAGTGTGGTAGTGAAAGGTTAACCTTCTGTAGTGTGGTAGAGAAAGGTTAACCTTCTGTAGTGTGGTAGTGAAAGGTTAACCTTCTGTAGTGTGGTAGAGAAAGGTTAACCTTCTGTAGTGTGGTAGTGAAAGGTTAACCTTCTGTAGTGTGGTAGAGAAAGGTTAACCTTTTGTAGTGTGGTAGTGAAAGGTTAACTGTCTACTACTGTGGTAGAGAAAGGTTAACCTTCTGTAGTGTGGTAGTGAAAGGTTAACCTTCTGTAGTGTGGTAGTGAAAGGTTAACCTTCTGTAGTGTGGTAGTAAAAGGTTAACCTTCTGTAGTGTGGTAGTGAAAGCGTAACCCTTTGTAGTGTGGTAGTGAAAGGATTGACCTTCTGTAGTGTGGTAGTGAAATGGTTGACCTTCTGTAGCATGGTAGTGAAAGAGTTAACCCTCTGTAGCGTGTTAGTGAAAGAGTTAATCCTTTAGTGCCACACTGCCACACTGTGTAGTGTAGTTGCTACATCTAGAAATTGAGCAACATGGACATCATCTTGAAGCGGAAGTTAATTATGAAGTCTGAAGCCATTGTGTTGCACCATTGTGTTCTAGGGGGGAGTATGCATCTGTGTTTTAGCTGAACCAGCAGTCATGAACTGCCGCTACTGTAGTGAACATGAGCATTTATATTTATTGTATAATTTTGTTTCTTTTTTCTTTTTCTTTTTTAAAATAAAAATAAAAATAAATAGAATGTTAACAATCACTTTCCATCACAGACCTAAAATCTAGTTTTGCTTACATGCTTATATATTTCACATTAGACACATTTGTAGAATAGTGTTCCGGGCTCTGCGGCTCTGCAGATATACTATTGGTTTCATTCAATTACTTTTATGCAAAGCATCGTGGGGTGGGAGGACTAACACTAGGGGGAGCTGGTTGGCGTCGGTCTGGTAGTCGGTAGAGAGATGTGAAGAAGACCGGTATTATCCACGAGGGAAGGAGGTACAGCCAGGTACAGGGTCTATTCGACGCTGTCCACTGGAGTGAGTGGATGTCTTGGCCAAGAGAACCAGATGTGCAGCATCGGAGCGGAGGAGATGGCGCCGCGTGCCGTGAGCTTGTCGGTACCGGGTGTGGTGATTGGGTTGTGCCGGGACGGGGAGGACGTTCGGCGGATGGACTGAGGATGAATGTTGTTGCGTGTTGGAACCTTCAGTCAGGCTATAGCTATGTCGGCTAGTAGCTTGGCTGGGGGCAGGGACAGCTAGCTAGCTGCTAGCGTTGGCTACGTTGTCGGGTGCTAACATGTGGCAGATGGACTGGGAGCGGACTCCCGGGTTCATCCCAACGGGGGGGACAATATCATGATGGGACTGGTGAAATGGTCGTCTCCTTCCTCTTGGACCTGACTCTGCGTTAGGGTGAGTTTTTGATGCGGTCTGCTCTGTTCCCGCCGTGGATCTCTCTCTCTCTCTCTCTCTCTCTCTCTCTCTCTCTCTCTCTCTCTCTCTCTCTCTCTCTCTCTCTCTCTCTCTCTCTCTCTCTCTCTCTCTCTCTCTCTCTCTCTCTCTCTCTCTCTCTCTCTCGCGCGCGCGCGCGCGCTCTCTCTCTTGCTCTCTCTTGCTCTCTCTCTCTTGCTCTCTCTTGCTCTCTCTCTCTCTCTCTCTCTCTCGCGCTCTCTCTCTCTCGCTCTCTCTCTCTCTTGCTCTCTCTCTCGCTCTCTCTCTCTCGCGCTCTCTCTCTCTCGCTCTCTCTATCCCTCTCTCTATCTCGCTCTCTCCCTCTCTCTATCTATATCTCTCTCTTTCTCTCTCTCTATCTCTCTCTCTCTTTCTCTCTCTGTATCTACCTATCTGGCTTTGGGCTTGTTTGTCAGGTTCCGGGGGTGTTTTGTGCATTTTCCCTGTTGCTGCCGGGTGTGCGACTGTGCAGGTGCATTGCCACTAAGCCTCGGGCAGCGCTATTATTTAAGGATGCGTTGACTGTATCATATGCCCAGCCTCGGGCAGCGCTATTATTTGGGAATGCGTTGACTGTGTCATGTGCCCAGCCTCGGGCAGCGCTATTGTTTAGGAGTATGTTGGCTGTATACAAAAAATTATAAAAAATTATATAAATATATATATTTTTTTCTTTTGCCTTTGGGGGGGGGGGGGGGGGGGGCCTCGCGTTTGGAACTCGCACAGGGCCTCGCATTTCTCCCAGACGGCACTGCATATAACCCCTCTATATACTTACTTATACACCTGCATATAACCCATAGCTCTGTATGATAGCATGTACAATAATGCTGTATATACCATATCTATTCTCACCTCATATACAGGGGGTCGCTCCATCGAGACATGAGATACAAATTACCTCCCGCCGTATTTGGCCCATTCCGGAGAATGAAACAGTTGATTGAAGTATAAATAACACCAGTGTCAGTGTAAGTTTAACCAGGGAGGGTTTCCAGTCGGCGTAATTCAGTAACAACAAGGTCATATATTCACTCTGTTTCTATTACCCCGAGCAGATCGTTTGTCGTGCCCCCCCCCCCTCCTCCCCCCTCTCGGCTGGGCTAGAGACACGTGTGCCGGGTTTCCTTATTCCGGCCTTTGAGAACGTTCACTTTAATTTCACAGTTCCGTAATTGGTGTGTGTGTCTGTAGGATGGAAAATACAGCGATCATACTTGTGGTTTTGCACATCTTAGCCAATTGTACGGTGATGACATGTAGAGCAACAGGACACTCGTGCATAATGGCAGGGGACACGCTTTAACATTAACTCCAGATTCAGATTCAGATTCAGATTATTTTATTGTCACAGCTTTTTTAAATGTATATACATTCAGAAAAATGTTAGATGCTTGTTTTCCCCGGCTCCTCAACCGTAGTCGATTTCTAAACATAGTACACAATGTATATTCTATCTATACAAACTATAAGCTATAACTATAAACTAGACATAATACACAACATATATTCTATCTATACAAACTATACAACATAAGGTATATGTTAGCAGCAGTGTGTGCATGTAATAAGTGTGCTTGTGTGGTGTGTAAGTCACTTAATGTGATTTTGTGTGTTTGCTCATGTGATGGTTCAGAATCTATCCGTCAGTAGTCTGTTTGCCTGGTGGAAGTAGCTGTTCAGTGTTCTCTTGGATGTGGACCTGAGACTGCGGCACCGTCTGCCAGACGGCATGAGCTGAAACAGTGTGCGGTTTGGGTGGCTGGTCTCAACGGCTCAGATTAGGGGCACGGTCACAAAAGGTGGATTGAGAATTCAGGTCATTCGGGCATATTGTATCCCGGCTGTCAGCCACCGACAGCAGAGTCTACTTTAGTAGTTCTGTAACTTGATGTCATTTGGTAATGATGGTCTCCCTTTTTGAAAGCGTACACACAGTGTTGTAAAATGTGCAAATGCTTATAGGAACAGCAAACTCTTTGTTGCTGCTTTGAGGTATGATGTTTCCGTCATACACTCGCATTACAAAGCCGCTTTTCTATCAGCGTAGCCATCCTCTCCATTGCATTGGCACCACCTGGGGCCACTCCTGTCTCAGTATCTGGCAGAGCAAGCAAGGTGGTCTCAGCTTATGATCTAATTGGCAATTTGTCAGAGCATCAGCCCGCCTGCAATTACCAGCCGTCTCTCCATCCCCCCGTGGCCAAAGTTTGGCCTGGATGTCTATCACAAGCCTGAGATAAGGAGACGGGGAGACCCTCACCACACAATCCAATCCAATCCAATCCACTTTATTTATATAGCACATTTAAAACAACAACGTTGACCAAAGTGCTGTACAAGTCCACAAACATAGGATAAAACATAAAACATAAAAATGTAATAAAAACACATAATAAAACAGTACAATGTGTCACATAAAAAGGCAAATCTCTCAAAAACGGTTTAAAAAACAAAAGCCAGAGCAAATAAGTGTGTTTTGAGGCGTGATTTAAACACCTGCAGAGTGGGCCTGCCTAACATGTAGTGGCAGCTCATTCCAGAGCTTTGGGGCTGCCACTGCAAAAGCACGGTCCCCCCTAAGCTTCAGCCTGTGTATGCACACACAAACACACACACACTAACACACACACACACACACACAAACACACACACACACACACACACACACACACACAAACAAACAGACACTCTCACACACACACACACACACACACACACACACACACACACACACACACACACACACACACACACACACACACTCTCTCTTTGGTCCACCCCCCCCCCCCCCTGCGGTGCTAAAGGCACCCACTTACACAGCCCTGTCATGCACAGATGAGCCGCTTGCTGTGGAGGACTCAATAACACGCAGGAGGCTGTCACGTGCTCTATTATTTCTCCCCGCGTTTGGAGACAGCCAAGAATTATGGACCCAGCCAACTGGAAAAGAACTCCACGGTGGCAATTGGCTGAGTACAACTGTTACATCAGGAACCCATACACACACGTATTGCGGTATCTATAGTGACAACGCTGTCTGATTTAGAGCAAGGGTTGTATTCATATTTTTTACCAGGATGAAGGGTTAGGGGGAGTAGGTAAAGGAAGAGGGGGATCTCTCTTTCAAAATGGACCGCATTTATACGTATAGCGCTTTTATCCAAAGCGAATGACAACTTATGCCTTACATTCACCCATTCATTCACATACAATGGCGGAGGTGACCATGCAAGGTGCCAACCTGCTCATCGGGAGCAGTTAGGGGTTTCAGTGTCTTGCTCAAGGACACTTCGACACGCTGCCCGGACGAACCGGAATCGAACCAGGAACCTTCCGATTACCAGACGACCGCTCTACCTCCTGAGCCACTGTGTCACACTGGTGCTCATGCAACTCTAGGATCCGTTATAGGTTCAGTCGGTTTAGCTAGAAAGACTGAAACGGTTCCTGAAACCTCTTGGTGTAGAGAGAGGATGAAACATTCTCTGAGATCCAGCCTACTAGCCAAGCACAAGAATCACAGCCCTGGCTGGAGAGAAAAGCACAAGAATCACAGCCCTGGCTACAGAGAAAAGCACAAGAATCACCGCCCTGGCTACAGAGAAAATCACAAGAATCACCGCCCTGGCTGGCGAGAAAATCACAAGAATCACCGCCCTGGCTACAGAGAAAAGCACAAGAATCACCGTCCTGGCTACAGAGAAAAGCACAAGAATCACCGTCCTGGCTACAGAGAAAAGCACAAGAATCACCGCCCTGGCTACAGAGAAAATCACAAGAATCACCGTCCTGGCTACAGAGAAAAGCACAAGAATCACCGCCCTGGCTACAGAGAAAAGCACAAGAATCACCGCCCTGGCTACAGAGAAAATCACAAGAATCACCGCCCTGGCTACAGAGAAAAGCACAAGAATCACCGCCCTGGCTACAGAGAAAAGCACAAGAATCACCGCCCTGGCTACAGAGAAAAGCACAAGAATCACCGCCCTGGCTACAGAGAAAAGCACAAGAATCACCGCCCTGGCTGGCGAGAAAATCACAAGAATCACCGCCCTGGCTGGAGAGAAAATCACAAGAATCACCGCCCTGGCTACAGAGAAAAGCACAAGAATCACCGCCCTGGCTACAGAGAAAAGCACAAGAATCACCGCCCTGGCTACAGAGAAAATCACAAGAATCACCGCCCTGGCTACAGAGAAAAGCACAAGAATCACCGCCCTGGCTGGAGAGAAACGTCTCAACGTCTGTCTCACATCGTGACGTCATCAGGATGCTCTTCACCTCCTCCCGCTGCCTTTCCTCTTCACCGCTTAATTGCTTCAGGATCATCTAGTGTCGAGATCTTAGGCCTTTGCCGTCTTCGCCGCCGGTTAATCTGATTACTCGCTGAGCTGAGAGACGAGGATCCTTCAATTAACACTAATCGGCCACTTAGCTCGGTGCAAGGCACAGAGGAGTGATTATTCAGTATTCTGAAGGTGTGAAATGACGGAAAGCGTCTTCAGTAGCATTCTGATCGGCAAGTTGGAAGGAACTATTTTCTGGTTGGAAGCGGCGTTGAAAGCAGTCTCTCTTTGCTTTGACCTCTCTCTCTGCTCACTGGCCTGTGGGATGATGGACACTGACACACAGAGGTTGACCTGCTGCATCGGACGTGTGGCAACATCAGCAACAACGCTTCTCATACGCCTGTTTCCAAAGGCGTGAAGATGAGATGCCTTACTGAGAACGGAAAAATCTCGAATTTCTCCGTACACAAGTATTAAAACGGTTAATAGCCTCCATGTTACTCCTCAGATTAGGGAGGAGATATCACGTCAAATGGATAGAGTGTGACCACTAATCTGTCCATCTGTGGTCCTTAATGGATCATGGCTTCACCACAGAATAGTATTTTTTTAATATCTCATTCTTGTGACAAACAGTCTTTTTCATGTCTCGTTCTTATGACAAACAGTCTTTTTGATGTCTCGTTCCAAACAGTCTTTTTGATGTTTCATTCTTGTGACAAACAGTCTTTTTGATGTCTCGTTCCAAACAGACTTTTTGGTGTCTCATTCTTGTGACAAACAGTCTTTTTCATGTCTCGTTCCAAACAGTCTTTTTATGTCTCGTTCTTATGACAAACAGTCTTTTTGATGTCTCATTCTTGTTTCTGTTACTTTGTACAAACAGCTCAGTCCTCAAAATGTATCATAACATTCCCACTTGCCTGGAATGTCAACAACGGAGTTCAAAGGTCAAGCTAATTGAAAGTCCGGGTAAAGCAAAAAGAAAGAAACGTTAACTATAAAACTCAGCTCAACACCAGCTCACCTGCTCGGACCATTTCTCAGGATTGTGGGGGCGTGGTCAGATCACTTGATTGACAGCTCCCTTTCAGCTCAAGTGCTGTTTTGTTTTCCATTCAATCATTAAAACATTCTGCTATAGATGGGTTTCTTGGTATTTTGTTAACATACCGTGTTTGAGCCAATCACCAATACCCACAGAATCATGTGACTGAGTTGCCCCTTCTACGTACGCGAACTGCTGCGCTAAAAACAGGGCTCTATGGAGAAACCATGGCACTCCCCTGACTAAAAGTTGTTTCTAACAAAAACCAGGATTACATTACACAGAAATGGTGAAAAACAGTTTAACAGTCTAACACTAGCAGTAGAGCAGTAGTCTGGTTGTTCACACCAGCAGTAGAGCAGTAGCCTTGTTGTTCACACCAGCAGTAGAGCAGTGACAAAATGGCATCCAATGTAATAAAAAAAGTCAACCAACGAACTAGATTCTTGTACCGGATCTCCTCTCTGGTAAACAAGAATACCCTGAAGACTCTGGCAGGAGCACTCATTCAAGGGTACTACGACTATGCGTGCACCTCATGGTACCAAAGCACCTCAAAGGCGCTTAAAACAAAATTACAAACATCACAAAACAAACTGGTCAGACTACTACTTGACCTTACCCCCAGAACCCACCTCACCCCTGCCCACTTTGACAACCTAGGATGGCTTAGAGTAGACGACAGAGTACAGCAACTTGCAATGGGCCTGGTCTACAAGATACACTATACGACTATGGTACCCATGTACATGTCAAAATACTTCCCAAAGGTCAGTGAATACCACAACCACTACACCAGAAGAAGCTCAACAAATCATGTTAAACCCAGATTCGGCTCAAACAAGGGACTAAACATGTTTCGCAATTATGCCACATCAATGTGGAACGCCCTACCCAAAGCTGTAAAGGAATGTGAATCCCTACCCACATTCAAAACCGCTCTTAAAGAGCACCTACGGGAGGCTGCAATTCGAAACTGGCCACCGTAAATGCCCAAAACCCCCACCACCTCCTAATAGACAGTCTCCTCCCCACCGCATGTATATATTCCCTCCCCGCCGTATGTATATCTCTCTCCCACCCACCCACCCCCTCCTAATGTACAGTCCCCTCCCCATCATATGTATATACTCTGTCAGGATCTAGGGGTAACAGTACTGTATATTTGAATACCGTTTATGTCACAAATGTATCAGTACTAAATACCTATATGTCCCTATGCCATAAATGTCATGTATGTTGTGTATGTCATAAATGTCTATATGAATTGAAAATGGGGGACCCTGATGGAAACAAGACAAACGTCTTTCTCAGGTCTGCATCTCCTTAACAATTGTGTGTATTGAGCCGTACTGTATTGTACCCATTCTGCAATCTGTTAAATAAAGTTTTCATTCATTCATTCATTCATTCAGCCTTGTTGTTCACACCAGCAGTAGAGCAGTAGTCTGGTTGTTCACACCAGCAGTAGCGCAGTAGCCTTGTTGTTCACACCAGCAGTAGCGCAGTAGCCTTGTTGTTCACACCAGCAGTAGAGCAGTAGCCTTGTTGTTCACACCAGCAGTAAAGCAGTAGCCTTGTTGTTCACACCAGCAGTAAAGCAGTAGCCTTGTTGTTCACACCAGCAGTAGAGCAGTAGTAGAGAGTAGAGCTTATCTTCATCATGGGTTAGAAATCAAGAGCTTGGTAACTCTTCTCATTTTAAATCCATGATTTTCAGTCTCTGTTTGTACCTGTATCGGACCACCAGGACGGGCCAGAGAGAGAGAGAGAGAGAGAGAGAGAGAGAGAGAGAGAGAGAGAGAGAGTCTGCAATAATAATAATAATAATAATAATAATAATAATATAATATAAAAAAATATTATAAATACAACATAAAATTGGCGCTGAACCATAAAATGTATTTAAATGTAAAAATGTAAAACCTTAACTCATTGGACGCCACGCAGTTGAGCATCGTTTGTACTTACCACGCCAAGCTCTAAGAGATAGGAATAAGTGGCGGTGTTTGCAGGGCTATAACTATATTCTATATTATAGCTATGGATACAATACTATGGCCCATTTGATATCGACTATCTATCGCTCAATATGCGGGGGGGAAAAAATCTAGTATGGTTTTAGAGCGATCCTGTCTAATCCCAGAAAACGACGCTATGCAGCAATACGTGCATTTGACTAAAAGCGTTGCCGTTTCTCGCCTGGACACAGTACTATTTCGAAAATCAAATCTATATTATTGGTATTATGTTTCATCATGAATGCATGAAAGGGTGGGGGGGGGGTAGTTTTTTGATGCTTTGATTGTCACCAACGGCATACGTTGTGGAGTAACGTTACAGATACATGTTGTGATCGAGGTGAAGTCATGGTTGGATCACAGCAGGATTGATATCATATAGCCCTTTACCTTCACTAGGATGTACCCCAAAAAGAATATTCCAATTATCTGATTGCGAGTCCCAGTATTGGTGTCGATCGTGTCACCAATATAATCCGCCACACATCTTGAGGACATCAGGAGCTGGATGAGCAGAAACTTCCTGAAGCTAAATGGCAGCAAAACTGAGGCGCTGCTCATCGGCTCCAAATCCACCCTCACCAAATCGCAAAACACCCCAGTTCCAAACATCACCATCGACGGCTTCCCTGTCCCCTTCTCCCCCCAAGTTAAAAGCCTCTGTGTCATCCTGGACGGTTCCCTCTCCTTTGCACCACACATCAAAAACATCACCCGGTCTGCCTTCTTTCACCTCCGTAATATCTCCAGACTCCGCCCATCCCTGTCCCAATCAAATACGGAAATCCTGGTCCACTCATTTGTCACATCCCGGATCGACTACTGCAACGCTCTCCTCACCGGCATTCCCACCAAACTCCTCAACAGACTCCACATCATCCAAAACTCTGCTGCCAGGATCATCACCCACACAAACTCATCCAACCACATCACCCCCGTCCTCATTCAACTACATTGGCTCCCTGTGGACTACCGGATCTATTTCAAAAACCTCCTACTCACCTCCAAAGCCCTCCACAATCTAGCCCCCATCTACATCACTGACCTCCTCCAGGAATACACCCCCTCCCGCACCCTCCGCTCATCATCTACTGGACTCCTCTCCATCCCCAGCTCACGCCTCAGCACCATGGGTGCCCGAGCGTTCAGCTGCTCAGCTCCCAGACTCTGGAACTCCCTGCCCCCACATATCCGACAGTCTGACTCACTCTCATCATTCAAATCACAACTGAAAACCCATCTGTTCAAACTCGCATATTCACTATAACCTCCGTCACTGTCCTATACCCCCTGCTGTTAAGTATGTTTGTTATTTTAACTTCACTGTTTTTTATACTTCCTGTTGTTTGTTTTATTTTTTAACCTTGACTTGTAACTGCCTTGCTGTGTTTTTTTTCTACGATCTGTAAGGTGACCTTGGCTGTCGTGAAAGGCGCCAGCAAATATAATGTATTATTATTATTATTATTATTATTATTATTATTATTATTATTATTATTATTATTATTATTATTATTATTATTATTATTATTATTATTATTATTATTATTATTATTATCATCATGCATCGGGAGCACTTGACGCTTCTCAAACCGCTCCACTTGCCCGACAAAGAAAAGTCAGACCGGAGACTTTTGATTGACGCACAGGCCAAGATATAATGTTTCAAAGGGTGCTCGATACTGCCACCTGGGTGGATGTGGCCGGTATTGCACTTTGGCATTCTCAGGATGATTCCCCACGAGTCCGTGTGCCTGTTTTGATTGATTGAAAACTGTATTAACACTTTGAGCGCCACGCCTGGTTTTCCGTTTTACCGGCTGAATGCCACCATCGGCGCCAATGTTAACGTTAATATCGCCTAATCTATGTTTTAAATTATGGCTATGTGTCTAATCTGCCCATCGCATTATCAAAGACTATTTTCCAGTCAGTGCTGTCAAGGCAGATTGTTTTTTTATCGCGTCGTTTCCGTTTCAGAGCAGTTAGAAAAGCCCCCGTTTTGATATAAAAAACAGCTCATTCTGGAGCATTCTATGAAAATCGTCTTTTAGTGGAATATTCCACAACGTTGATATTCGTCGGCCTTTTTATGAATCGTTTTCAAATAAACGCTAGATGATCAATATTATACGTGCACGCAAGCACATTACGGCCGTGCACGGATAATCGCTCCGTTGATTATCCTAACACTGATAACATAGAGTCCTTACCTGACATCAGATGGTATCCAACTGGTATATTCCAATTCCTGATCACCATTCGAAAAAATCGATACGTGTATGGATCCAACGCGATACTGTAGATCTCCATGATCCGCGGGGATCTGAGGTTCCAGAATGAACTGTGGTAACCCCGGCTGGATCAGTGAACTGGAAAATGTGAGTACCGGATTTTTTCCCCCATTCATTTTCATTGAGTCCATTCCAAAATCACTTATGTCATCTGGGAGACGATAGGGGGCGCTTTTTTCCACAGTGATCGCCGGCGCCGCTCGGCTATACTCGGGTAGGCTTGGGTGATGCAATAATTTTTCAGATCGCTAAAAAAAAAAAAAAAAAAAATCCGAGAAATCTCGTGAGTGGCTAGCAACCACCTAGAAAAAAACCAGAGAAATCTCGTGAGTGGCACTCAAAGTGTTAACAGATTGCAGAATGGGTACAGTACCGTACAGCTCAATACATACAATTGTTAAGGGGATGCAGACCAGAGAAAGACTTTTGTCTTGTTTACATCAGGGTCCCCCATTTTCAATTCATCATAACATATATGACATACACGACATACAGTACTGCTACATCTATACATTTATGACATACCAGATTTGCAAATACAGTAGTACTGTTTTTGATACAAAAAGAGTCCAGAAAAGAGAGTATATACATTTGACGTAGAAACTGTACATTGGAGGAGGTTGGGTAGGTGGGGTGGGGTTGGGGGAATGAATGGAAATATCGAATAAAAGAAATAACGATGAAAACCCGACTTTCCTCGGGTCTGGCACTGATTGAGTTAATAATGTGTTTGTTTATCCGGTTTTGATTGTTTTTTAATCTGGTATATGTCCGGTCCACTCGCAGCTCGCAGAGAAACGAGACCAGATGCCGAAACCCTCGCTGCAGATTGTGAGCCGGCTGTGGCGCTCCAGGCTGGTCTGAACAGTCCGGTCTGTGAACAAGGGTGCCGAAGGGAAACTGGTTGCTGTTCCGTTTCCGCGGGCTGTGTCTTTCTGGCTTTACCCGGACTTTAATGTCTGAGTTCTGCCTAGACTTGCAATGACATTGAGTCATTAAGAAGTATGTGATCCGTACATTAAACAACGAGCAGCCGATGAATTAGGAGGACGTGACATTTCCAAGGCAGGAAGATACAAAGCTACCAGTCTACTGTGCACTAATTATCGCCTCGCTCCTCTCCTCCTTCCATCCATCTATCTCTCCCCTGTTCTTTCAATGTCAACCCACCCATCCACCCTCCTCCCTCCCTCACTCTCTTTCACAGTCGGACACAGAGTTCTGGGATAAGATGCAGGCCGAGTGGGAGGAGTTGGCTCGACGGAACTGGCTGACGGAGAACGAGCAGGCACAGATTCCCTCCTCAGTCTCGCCCCACGAGAAGGTCACTATCCGAACCTTTGACCGTTTTTGCCGTCTGTTCAGATCGCCCGCTGTTCTGTCCTGAGTGCATGTAGATCATCTCTACTTGAGAGGGAATTGAGCTGGCGCACCCGACAAAGATGACAGATTGCCATGTGGGATGTGTCATGTAGTCAAAAGGTTCAAATAACTTGATAGAGGGCGGCTGGGTGGCGCAGCAGACATTGCGCTCGTCACCAACGAATCCGGCTGTCGGCGTTGCCTCCGGCTTGGGCCGGCCGTCATACTGGCTCAATTGGCAGAGTCAGTGGGTGGAAGTCGATGGGTGGTAATCTGGACGTTGTGGACAGAGACTCCTACAGGTCGGTTGGGGGACGCCTGCACAGCAGAGACAGGAAATGGTCGGGGTAGTGTGAGCCTCCCACACGTTTACACCTCGCCAGGTGAAAAGATGTGACAGGCTTCTATCCTCCCTACAACCGACCAGTGGGGGGCATATGCGAGCAACGTTCAAGACAGGGGAGGGGAGAATTGGAAACACGAAATTGGGATGGGAGAAAAATAGAAAATAAGGAGAAAAAGTGGATCAACATTTTTTTTTATTAGAAATTTGAAATCCCTGTGGAGTTGGATTATGGTTAAATATAAATGTGTGTGTGTATATATAATATAAATGTGTATAAATATGCGGTATATACAGTATTGTACATGCTATCATACAGAGTATAGTATGTGTAGACAGTGAAAGTAGTTGGTAGGTATAAATTTAGTATAGTCAACAGTATTCAGAGTCGTACAGTATGGGTAACAGAGCTTAGGAGGGTGTAGGCAATGAGTTCAGAGAGATGAGTTAGTGGCGTGTTCTCAAAGATGGTCATACACAGTGCATTATTTTTCTAGGAAATACATGATTCACATTGCTTAATTTCCTCTGTATAATATTATTGATATGATGAATTGATAATCATTTGACAGTAGCTAGATATCAAATAACAGTATCACCTTGAGGTGGCATAGCAACGTCATGGAGAACATAACGAAACACAAAACCTCCTATCGGCAAAATTTCAGATTTTCTGATTTCACTTTGGATGATGAGAAACCTGTCAGTCTGTCTGCAAGATATTTTCCAAAAGCCAAAAGCAGTGTATTGTATTGGGTATCCTTACAAAAAAAAAATGTGTGTACACAAAAAAGTGAAACTTTCAAATACAGTAGGAGGTTTTTCATTTCAGCCATGGATAAGCTTGTGATAAAGTGCAACAGTGCCCGGGCGCTTTCCAAGTCAAAGCCATCCTGGTCAGGACTTGGCAACAACACACTGGGGTAATAACAGTTTGAAAATGCAAGGCTTAACATTACAATAACAGCGATACCCTGAGGAGCTGAGCCCAGGTTTGATGCAAAAATTTACAATTCGTGCTGCAGGGTTCTTTCATAGAGTAACAAGAAACGCCTATAGAGAGAGGATGGTGAATGAATGAATGAATGAATGAATGAATGAATGAATGAATGAATGAATGAATGAATGGATGAATGGATGAATGGATGAATGGATGAATGAATGAATGAATGGATGAATGAATGAACGAATGATGTTTATTTCGAGCCATTTAGCATGTACAAAAAAACACACAAATCACATTACAAGTTGGCCGAAAAGGTTAGGGCTGAAGTCAAGTCAAGTCAAGAGTTTTATTTGTCACGGCATACAAGTATACGATGAAATGCGGGTGGTCTTGCCCGCAACGATGTGCAATACAGTAGTTACAACATATAATAGAATCCAATAAAACAACATTGTGCAATAAACAGTAACATAGTATGGCATATCGGTATTTGTACATAAGTTATTTACAGAGCATGGAGGACATGCTAGGTCCTGTGGTAGTGCATACACTGTTAGCTACGGATGAGGCACTGTGTCTTTCTGTACATTGCTATTTTATACAGTCTCAGGTTATACTATACTATTTTTAAAGTGACCTTTCCTTAGTGGCCATAAGTGTGGGCGTGTGCAGCATGAGTGTGTGCTTGCTCATGTTAAAGTGTCTGCTAGTGTGTGAGCGTGTACAGTGTGTGTATCGTGTGTGTGCTCATGTGTGCTTGAGTGTGGAGAGATCAGTGTTCAAGGCTCTGATGGCCTGGGGAAAGAAGCTGAGCCGAAGCTTTTGTTGGGGTGGTGTGGGTCTTTCATTATTCTGCAGGCTCTGGATGTGCACCTCTTGTTGTATAGAACCTGCAGGGGTGGTAGTGCAATACCCGTGGTGCGCTCGGCTGAGCGCACCACTCTCTGTAGGGCCTTCTTGTCCTGTGCCGTGCTGTTTCCATACCAGGCAGTGATGTTTCCAGTCAAGATGCTCTCTACAGCTCCGGAGTAGAAGGACTGGAGTATCTTCCCAGATACTCTGAACTTCCTTAACTGTCTCAGGTGGTAGAGGCGCTGCTTCACCTTTTTTACGACTGAGTCTATGTGTGTTGACCATGTCAGATCCTCTGAGATGTGGACCCCCAGGTACTTAAAGCTGCTCACCCTGTCCACGGTAGCCCCGTTTATCCTCAGTGGTGTGTGTGTCTCCTGCTGTCTTCTCCTATAATCCACGATCAGCTCCTTGGTTTTACCAATGTTCAGGAGCAGGCTGTTGTCCAAGCTTGTAAATGCCCTAACCCAGTGCATCCTCTTAAATTTACCATTGATCTTCGTTATCAACCAAAAAAAACTAAAAGTTATAATAATTAACAACAAATCAGCAATAAAAAAATTCGAACAATTGATCTAATCAATTTGATTTGAAACACATGGTTAACAATCCATGGCATACTTCTCAAGAATAAGTTGTTTGTACTTCCTTTTGAAATTAGCAGTATTCCACGACACGGTTCCTATGTGTTTCTGGATGATAGGGTTACTACTTCCATATGGAGAACCCTCACAAGGACTGGCCCAACGCGTTCGAGGAAGGACTCAGGAAGTCAAGAGAGGGGGATTTGCCGAATGCTGTGCTGCTGCTGGAAGCGGCCATCTTGCAGGACCCCCATGATTCAGAGGTGAATGAGTGCAAAAGACACTGACGCACGCACACACACACACACACACACACACAACACACACACACTCACCACACACACAGCATCGTGCCCACGCTGCCACCCCAACCTCCCTGCCACACTCCATGAATTACACACCACACACACACACACACACACACACACACACACACACACACACACACACACACACACACACACACACACACACACACACACACACACACACACACACACACACACACACACAGGCACACACTCACTGTCAGCATCACTTTCATGTCGGGAATCCAAGGCTCATACACTGGATGCCAATTAGTCTTTTCCCCAAATACTTAGCCAGAAAAAGAACTTGACTGAGGCTGTACCAAATGGACTCTCAGGGAATGACTGAGGCTGTACTGTACCAAATGGATCTCTCTGGGAATGACTGAGGCTGTACCAAATGGATCTCTCTGGGAATGACTGAGGCTGTACCAAATGGATCTCTCTGGGAATGACTGAGGCTGTACCAAATGGATCTCTCTGGGAATGACTGAGGCTGTACCAAATGGATCTCTCTGGGAATGACTGAGGCTGTACCAAATGGACTCTCTGGGAATGACTTAGGCTGTACCAAATGGACTCTCTGGGAAGGCTGAGTGGCCAGGCGCTGATTGCCTGTAGAGGGCAATGGAGTTTTCTGTTAATAGAGTTGTTTACTGTAGCAATAAATACCCTGTCTGCTCATATCCCTGTGAGAATTTCCATTTGCTCAATGGACTGAGTAATAGCTTGCTGGTTTGTTTCCCTCATGTATGCTCTCTATTTCAATAGAAGTGACCTCTCGGCAGCCTCAAAGAGCAAAGTCATCATACAAAGCGCTCGCAGAAACCCCTGAATTATACATAAATGTGCTGGATTTTCCAGGGAAAGGATTATCCCACTATGTATGGAACTAATTTGATTCCCAAAGTCCTCCAAGGGCTCTTAGTGGCTTATCACCACCCCGCTGTTGAGACCCATAAAAATTGAGACCTGGAATTATTCTCACCCATCATATCCACTCATTCAAGAATCCAATTCATACAGTACGCTGTTTTTCCATCTTTACTCCCTGGCGCCAGCGTTATTGACCATTTTCACGATGTTTGCGGACCCATCGTATATTCTATATTATAGCTATGGAGACAATAGTGGAGACAAAAAAACTGTTTCTACATACATTCGTTCGTGCGCTATCCCACGCTAAAAATCGCCCTGTTTCACAATAATCCAGGCTGGTTTTCTGGATCGTGAGATATGTCTTGGTATAGACATATCTCATATGAATCATGGGGGGGGGGGGGGGGCGTTTTGCCTATAGTATTTTTTATGATTTACCAGAAGTGCTGAGTCCAATGTAGTCTGGTGAAAACGCACGTTATCATCCATAAGTGTGATTGTTTTGTCTTCTTCTTCATAATCTCCAATAGTTCACGATCACCATTGCTCTGGAGTGCTCTCAACTCCGGCGGCGACTAATCTGGCCAGCAGTGAGTGAGCAAACCGCCCCCCACAGTAAACTAGCCCAGTTCAAAAGGTAGGCGATACTGCCACCTATCGGGATTCGATCGTCATTTAAATTCTAAGTTACTCAGAGGCCACAGGAAAACTCACAAAGGTCTGTGTGAGTGTTTAGAATAATAATAATCAAAAAAGGAAAATGAAAAAATAAATAGATATCTCGTTTTTGGCGCTCAAGCGTTGGCTTTCAGAAACGAGATATCTTGTTTTTGGCGCTCAATGAGTTAAGGAACTTGGCTTTCTGCCAATGGCTGAGAAGTCCTCACCTCAATTACCATCTGACATCGAGAGAGAGAGAGAGAGAGAGAGAGAGAGAGAGAGAGAGAGAGAGAGAGAGAGAGAGAGAGCTGCTAACTCAATCATATATCATAGCCTAATTCATTACTTTGCCGCTTTCTATTTCTAATGGATGAATCGGTCTAAAGGAGCATCATCTGATGGATGTTTGACTACTTTCTTTCAGGATACAACTTGAAGCTCCTTAATTTGCCAATGCTGATTGCAGACTGCCAATGTTGAACACGATAGCTTGTACTTTGTGAAATACAGTTTTACATTCTTAGGAGTTCTGAGACTGTCTGAGAAGCGTAACATCTCATGAAAAGCATCACATAGAATTATTAAGACTTTGGCAACAGTGGGTTTTTGGCGGATGTGAGTCGTGTATTTTGGAGGACAATGCCTAGCTTCTCTTACAGCAGGTGTTATCCTAACCCTAACCCCAACCCTAACCCTAACCCTGTTCTTCACTGTTACCTATTGTCTCCCTACAGGCGTGGCAAGTGTTGGGTACAACCCAGGCTGAAAATGAGAATGAGCAAGCAGCAATTGTCTCCCTCCAGAGGTAAGGAGAAGCAACTGCAAGAGATCCATACAAGATAAGATAAGATAAGATAAGATAAGATAAGATAAGATAAGATAAGATAAGATAAGATAAGATAAGATAAGATAAGATAAGATAAGATAAGATAAGATAAGATAAGATAAGATAAGATAAGATAAGATACACATCAGGCTTGCCTTGTTGCCAGGCACCAGGCCAAATCTATCTTCATTGGTTGGTCCTGGTCTTCTAGAACCTCATCTGGCCATTGTCATCAAAAGACACATTTCAGTTTTAACAATTGAAGATGTAAACCAAAACACTACCACTCTGATAGACTCTAACACGCTATGATATAAATAAACCGAAACACTACCACTCTGATCAGGGCCGCCGCTAGGGGTGTGCGAGCAGTGCGACCGCACTGGGCCTCACGCTCCCTAGGGCCTCGTGAGAAGAAGAAGAGAAGGATTTTTTTTTTTTTTTTTTTTTTTTTATAAAAATAAATATAATGTTAACACTTTCTTTGCCAGGCTTATGTACATCATTATACCATCCTCTGCCAGCTCTATTTGTCTATGGAGAAGTTCCCCTTCTTTGCAGGGCTATAACTTTTTAAATTGTATTGCTAAATTGACATTACTATGGCCCATTCAACGTCAATTATCTATCGTTCAGGATGTGGGAACGTTATACTTTTTCATTCACATATTCATACTAAAATACGGTCTAAAGTATAAATATGTTTTTATCGTTTTCTGCAGCATTCTGCAGAACGTGATTTATAGCCCTAAATGCATTATATTGATGATCAAATACAGTTTGATAGCGATCGGCGCGAGATAAAAAAATTCAAATGGACGTGCTTCTAGAAGTTACTACTTATCATCTGATGTTGACCGGATGGGGGGGGGGGGGTCGTTTATAATTCCGTGGCCAACGTTAGATGATTCATCTAGTGTGGGTGATATGATCATTAGAGCAGTTTGTATCGAACACGGTAAAAAAAAACGCTGAAACTTACCCCAGTCTCCTCGGGCCGTTGGGCGATGAGCGTGGAGCAAAAATATTCCTATTATGGGATGTTGAAATATGCGATCCATCTCCAGGTTGTATAATAGTATATACGTCCAAATCATGTTGTTTATCGAGTTATTGGTAACGGATCGCTATCCATTGTGTCGCGCTCGAGTCCCGGGACCTATAGCGAGTGATCGGACCGAATTTGGATGAGCACCAGTTTCCGTTTCCGGTTTGGGCGATCCGCCGATCGGCCACCAGATGGCGCTCTTGAATCGTTGGAGAGTTGAGAGGGGATCAACAGTAGATCTCAAGTCTCCGGGGGAGAAATATGATTGCGATCACAGATTTTTGAAATATTGATCTCAATGACGTGTTACGGCGCCATTGGCAGAATTAGCATGGCGGGGAATGACGAGTTACGGCGTCCTTGGCGACCAAAGTGTTAACAATCACTTTCCATCACAGACCGAAAATCTAGTTTTGCTTACAGGTGTCTAATGTGACTTACATCCATGCTTATATATTTCACATTAGACTCCTCACTATGCCTGCGACAGGCAGCGTGATGCGTCCGTCATCTATCTGTTTGACACTCTCCAAAATGCAAGTTAGTGCTTAATGCTAGTAAAACCAAGTCTATGATGTTTTCTAGAGCCAGGGTTATAGATTATGACATGTTACACCTAACAACAGCAAATGGTTTGTATATTGAAAGAGTTAGTGAGTATAAATATCTTGGTATATGGCTGGATGATAAACTTTCTTTTAAATTCCATATAGATAACTTAGCTACAAAATTACGGCAAAAGATTGGTTTCTTGTACCGTAACCGCGCTAGTTTTCCTATGTTCTGTAGGAAAAGAATTGTACAGGCTGTTTTTTTGTCAATATTGGACTATGGTGATGTCATTTACAGGCATGCGTCTGTGTCTACATTAAGGCCTTTGGATTCTGCCTACCACTCCGCCCTAAGATTTATTACGGGTGACAAATATGATACTCACCATTGTCTTTTGTATGAGAGGGTAGGCTGGCCATCTCTCTCGTTGCGACGTAGTTATCATGGGTATCTTTTTATCTAAAAAAAGCAATTATTGGCAAACTTCCACCTTATATTACATCTTTGTTGGTCTGGAGTGCTGTCGCCTACCAAACTCGTTCGAATGATCGGCTTGTGCTCAGGGTGCCTCGAGTTCGGTCTGAGCTTGGAAAGTCTGCCTTCTCCTACGATGCTCCGTACACATGGAATACCCTGCAAAAGACTCTAAAGCTCGGAACATTCCCGTCATTCATGGAGTTTAAAGGCATTGCACTTGACCTATGTACTGAATCATGTAATTGTTTTTAATCCATCATTGTAGTAATTGTAATTCATTGTAATTATTAACTGTTATGATATTTGTGTCCTTTGTTAACTCGTCATCACTGTAAATGAGGGAAACCTCTGCGGCGCGCATATAAAAAGCTGCCATTAACACCATTGGGATCCGTCTAATCTCACTCTATAAGGCCAGCTTATCATAACAACCTTTCATTGTGCGTGAGGCTGTTTGTAGAGCTAAATCTATACTTTATATTATTGCTATTTGTCCATTGTCATTGTCAATTGACACTATAAACCGTCCCTTCAATATGCCTTAAATAAATATCTTTTTTTAAGTTATACCAGATTGTTCTGGGGTATTTCCTGGAAGGCGAGATATAGGGTGCTAAGCTAATAACGTTAAATCGAAAGGCGTTTCGGCTATACACAAGCTAGAGCTAAAACTCAAAATGCATATTGTTGGTATCATGGTCCACCATGAATGCATGAAAGGGGGGGGGGGGGCGGGGGACGTCGTTTCTGATTATTGTTTACCAATAACGGCATTAGCCCCATTAGCCTCATACGCTGACCGGGTGGATGGCTATCAAAGCAAGGCCCGACCAGGCTGAAATTGAGGTCAAATTGCTCTTACCTGTGGCCGGTTGGACTGCAAAAAGGATTTCCCAGTTATCGATCGACATCTGGTAGATCCATATGTGCATTGGCTGATGCTATATTCCTTTACTGCATACTGAATTCAGCGTCCCAAAAACGATTCCAGGCGATCTGATGAAGGCATAGCTTTAGGCTAACAAAAAAGTCAACCCATGATAAAAAATAAAAAAAAACACCGGTCTGTAACAGGGAACACTGCATTATCGAGACAGCGCCCCTACGAGGATCTGGCCGGTAATGCACTTTTCCGAATTCCAAGAGTAGGGTAAATCTGCAGTGCCGCTCTGTGACATTGAGTAGGATATTACAATGGAATAAAAGCCAAAACAACCTTACCACGTATATATACGTGGTTGGCCCTCAAGCGTTGGATCCGAAACACGTATATATACGTGGTTGGCCATGAATGTGAATGAATGAAGCGCTGGCACGTGGACTGGTGGTCACAGGTGTGTAGAGTAAGGTGGATGACTGAGTCAGAGTGGTGCTAAAAATTGAACACAATGTCGACGAGAGAACGCGATAAAGGGTGGAAATTTGGCTCCGGGAATTTACAACTAAAGAAGGCAAAGAAAAAAGAAGTGTTCAATAACTCGATGAGAGGTTCGTTGGATAAATGTATCACAAAAAACAGCGACCCGACCGAAGCAGCCACAGCCACAGCAGGGCCTCGTGGGGGGAAGAAGCTAGCAGCACCAGGGCTGCCCCCAGCCCCATGGAATACTTAGTTATTGCGACGCTGAATTCAGTATGCAGTAAAGGAATATAGCATCAGCCAATGGACATATCGATCTACCAGATGGCGATCAATAACTGGGACAACCTTTTTGGAATCAACGTTATACCGGACGGGCACCGCCAGGACGGACGTTTCCATATGGAACGCATTGCGATGTGCCCGCGTGGCGTGGTTGATTCAACGTCAAGGTGAGACCGAGGCGGAGGGACATACACACATCAGGAGGACGCGGACAGTCACCTCAAGCAAAGTGCAATTTGTGCAATTTAAACGCTATTGTTTTCTGAGTGGATGAATGAATGAATGATTTTATTTCTAATGTTTACACATACAAATAAATAAACATAAACAAATAATTTTTCGAAATTTTTTACAAATAAACAAACAAAAAGGATAGGTTTGAAGCCGAAGGCTTATAGAGCAACCTACCCCTAATTCAAAAACAAATTCAAAAAAGTTAAAGTTTTCAAAATATAACAAACACAAAAACAAAAAAATCAAAAATCAAAAATCAACAAAAACATATCCAGAAAAGAATTTTTTTTTAAGTTTGCAAGATAAAACAAACAAACAAACAAACAAAAAAATCAACAATCAACAATCAACATAAACCGTTCCAGAAAAGAACATAAGCCAACATAGGAAAATCAAAACTTAATCTGCAATACCAGTGCAGTGGAATCGCCGTATTCTACAGTGCTAGGAATCGCTAGTGGGAGCTAACTGGCTAAGTGGCTCTGCTGCTAGCCACCCGAGTGCTAACACACTGCTAGCGGCGCTAGCCAACCAAGTGCGTCTGCATATTTCTCTCATGATGAATTGAAGCTAACAAGGTATCAGGTGAGACTAGTCATTTAATAAGCTAACGTTATGATACAGAAGGCTAACATTATGATACAGAAGGCTAACGTTATGATACAGAAAGCTAACGTTATGATACAGAAAGCTAACGTTATGATGCAGAAAGCTAACGTTATGATACAGAAGGCTAACGTTATGATGCAGAAAGCTAACAAGGTATCAGGTGAGATTTTTTATATTACGTTGACTGTATACCCAGCCTCGGGCAGCGCTATTATTTAAGAATACGTTGACTGTATACCCAGCCTCGGGCAGCGCTATTATTTAAGAATACGTTGACTGTATACCCAGCCTCGGGCAGCGCTATTATTTAAGAATACGTTGACTGTATGCAAAAAAAATATAAAATTAATTAATTGATAAATTTTTTTTTTTTTACCTTTAAAAAGGGTCTCGCGTTTAAATCTTGCAAGGGGCCTCGCATTTCTCCCAGACGGCACTGACTCTGATAGACTCTAACATGCTATGATTTAAATAAACTGAAACACTACCACTCTGATGTTATGATTGCATATTACACTCCCATGCCTGGAGAGCCACTTTCTCAAAAGTAACACATTTTGGCTCTTAATGCAATTCTGATTATTCCTACCAAATCGAGGGATTCTCGTTATTATTCATTTAGACCCCACATAATGGAAAAATAGGGTCCAGGTTTAAAAATACCGGAATTCCTATTTAAGGCACTAGTCCTTGGTTGTAGCTATGGATAGAGACTCTTTAATGAAGCGTTACTTCAGCTTGGGGATGAGTTATCAAAACATTTGCAAGGGATTATTGTTAGTAAAAGGCAATTAACAATATTGAGAGCTTTGGTGAATGATGGTGTTTTTAGAGGGGAGGATCAGGGGTGTAAAAAGTACCCAGAAATTATACTTAAGTGAAAGTATGGGTACAGTCTCAAAATCTGACTCAAGTAAAAGTCAAAGTATCTGGCTAAAAACACACTTGAGTAAAAGTAAAAAAGTCCTACTTTTAAATGTACTTAAGTACTAAAAAGTAAAAGTACATTTTTTTAAAGGGATATACCAGGGGTCTCAAACTCATTCCATCGTGGGCCAAGTTTTCATTTTAACTATACATTGCACCAGGTGAGTTAGTTGAAGAGGTGAGCCAATTAGTGAAATCATCAGCTGGTGTTTAGGCAAGGCTGGAATGAAACCAAGCATACACTCTGCCCACAATGGAATGTGTTCTGCAATAGACCATGCTGAAATGAAAGAACAGAGGAATTTTTTTTTTGCATTACAATTATTTAATGCACTTCTCCATTGAAGGTAAACTAACATGGACGGCATTCACATCACAGCATGAATAATATCACAATATTAAAAACAGAATGGTGTATCCTGAATAATATCACAATATTAAAGACATAATACTGGAGTACCCTGAATAATATCACAATATTAACCACAGCATAATGCGGATCTTCTGATAGCAGGTGTTTAATCAAAGATCCCAGCTTTCTAGTGTTGCACAAGGACCAATCAGCATGGGTATTGTGAGGGCTGTGTGTGTGTGTCATGAGCAGATAACAGGGACTGTTAAAGTTATCCATGACACGGACAACCACTAGATTGCTTACGCAGATATTTTAGGAGAGGGGGGAAATTAAACAACAGAAAACAACCTTTACAGGTGGAAATCTCAAAGTGAGTAATTAAGAAAATAAATCACGTCCCAAAAAACAGGACTACTCTCAATAAAGAGGTATAGTATAAAGGTAAATAAGCCACAAGGACACCTCCTAATAAAGGAGTTTATATTGGAAAAAGTAAAACAATAAACCTCCACTAAAGGAGTTTATGTGTAGAATCACGTGAGTAGCCTAAAATAAGAATGACTACCATAAAGCTCAATTCTGTATCAGAGATCAGACTACACTTCAATATAATGAGCATGACCAAAAGGACAGCCAACACTGGAAATAAAAAAGCAGTTGACACTGCGATCTCCAAACTTAAATAGACTCCACATGGCCATAGGCACAGCTGCACTGCATCAAGTACAATCAAGCCCACACACCTGCCGACCCATGAGGCAATTAACCACAGGGAACAGGGATTGACAGCTATCCCTCACAGAGAGGTGAAATAAAGCAAAAATAGACAGCTGTCCCTCACAGAAAGGTGAAATAAGGCAAAAACCATGACAGGGGCGGGTTCATTTTCCATTGATGGGGATTTTATTGGCTGTTTACCTGCGGTCGCAGGATTAAAAACGTTAACGTTAGTTCGGCCAGATAAACCATTAAAATATACTAATTAAAATGGTTGGACCTGTGAGATTTGTACTTTGTACTTTGTAGGTCTGCATTTTAAATGTAAGGAGTAAAAAGTATGTTTTTTTTCTCTGAAATGTAATGGAGTAAAAGTACAAAGTACACAAACCTAATAATACTAGAGTAAAGTACAAATCCCCCAAAACAGTACTTAAGTATTGTAACGAAGTACAATTACTCAGGTACTTTACACCCCTGGGGAGGATGCATGTGCGTTCTAAACATCTCTTATCTCTTTTAAGTCCTCCTACAAAGAGAAAAAAAGGGGGGGGGGGTATTAACTCATATTTCAGGAAATAAATATGGTACCACTTTACTATGGTTCTATTTCTTTTTTTATTTTTTATTTTTTTTTATTTGTCTTTTTCCCCCTCCATTTTCCTCCGATTTTCTCCCATCCCAATGTTAGTCGTATGCCAATTCCCAGTCCCTTCCTGGTCGCTGCGCACTTACCCCCCACAGTCAGATCATCTGGGAGAGTGGAGGCTACCACGTGCTTCCTCCGACACACGTCCAGCCAATCACCGCTTCTTTTCACCTGGCAGCGCGGATTCTCATCGAGAGGGCGTAGCGTGTGGGAGGACCACACTATCCCCCTCGAGTCCTATCCGCGCTTAGCAGGCGCCCCGACCGAACTGTAGGAGTCGCTGTTTACAACGACCCGGACCCACCCCGCCAGCTTCTCCCACCCTCTAATACAGCCAATTGTATTAGTGCAGACGGCCAGCCAAGCTGGTGACAACCCCGGAGCTGTGAGCTGGATTCGAACAGGCGAATCCAGCTCACAGCTCCGGGGCTGGTGACGAACGCAATCTCCGCTCGGCCACCTAACCGCCTTTACTATGGTTCTATTTCTGACATTACTGACAAAGACAAAACTACAGTGATATCATTGCACTTCAATTGATAAATACTGGTTAGTTTACTAGATTACGATATAAATACAGCTATGGGATTACATCATGGTACATTCTTTACAATCACAGGCCTAAATATTGGAGGCATGTTTTGCGTGTGGAGGCAGTGAGCTGACAAGTGCACCAACAGTACACTGAGGACTAAACTATAAAATCAACCATAACTTGACATCAATTTCTCTGTGACTACTGCAATGCACTGCTCGCTGGTCTACCGACCACCGCCACCAAGCCCCTTCAACTCATTCAGAACGCAGCCGCCCGTCTGATCTCCAACCTACCAAAGTCAGCCCATGTTACCCCGCTTCTTAGGGACCTGCACTGGCTCCCCATTGCTGCACGAATTCGCTTCAAGGTCCTCGACCTGGCATATCACGCGGCGAAGGGAACAGCTCCTGCCTACCTCCAGTCAATGGTCTCTAACTACACACCCTCAAGACCCCGCCGCTCTACATCCTCAGACCCACTCCTATCCGAGCTCCGGGAGGGTCATCAAAGAGAAGCCGCCTATACTTGGTCCTTGCCCCACAATGGTGGAACGAACCCACCACAGTTAGGACAGCCGAAACCCGATAAATGTTTCGCCGTCGGCTAAAAACACACTTCTTCAATCAATATCTGAAATGAAAAAACATTCACAATTTATTCACAAAACCATCCACAGAGAAAGTAGATCCAATAGTAGATCCACTACTAGTAGACACCAGAGGGAGCTCCACAAACCATGTTAAACCCAGATTCGGCTCAAACAAGGGACTAAACGCCCTACCCACAGCTGTAAAGGAATGTGAATCACTACCCACTTTCAAAACCAAAAGAGAGCACCTACGGGAGACTGCAATTCGAAACTGGCCCCTGTAAATGTCCTAACCCAACCCCCTCCAATGTACAGTAAATGTTTCAACCCAATAATACACGAGACCCTTTTCTTGGGACCAATGTACAGTGTACAGTTACCCCCCCCCCCCCCACCCAACCACCTCCAATGTACAGTTTCCCCACCCCACCCCACCTACCCAACCCCCCCCTTCACCCCACCTACCCAACCTCCTCCAATATACAGTTTCTTCGTCAAATGTATACTCTCTTTTTTAGACTCTTTTTGTATCACAAACAGTACTGTATTTGTAAATCTGGTATGTCATAAATGTATAGATCATGTAGCAGTACTGTCTATCTGTATGTCATGTATGTCATATGTTATAATGAATTGAAAATGGGGGACCCTGATGTAAACAAGACGAAAGTCGTTCTCTGGTCTGCATCCCCTTAACAATTGTGTGTATTGAGCCATACTGTATTGTACCCATTCTGCAATCTGTTAATAAAATGTTCAATCAATCAATCAATCAAATCTAAAAAAGAAATATATATATATATAAAAAAGATTGACAGCCATTTTTTTTTTTTTTATGTCCGTGATTTTTCTTTTGTTTCACAATGGGTCATGACAAATTAATTACATAATCCATGTGTATGTAACGAACTAACATATTCCAGTTGACTGTATCTTTTTTGGAGGATTCGTTCAAAAGCTATTCATACTTCCATTTTTCTATCTATGGTGGATTGATTCAGACAGGGGGAAAAAAGTTATTCGGTTGTGGGAGGGATCTGGGGTCACGTGGAGTGTGTTATACGAAATAACAACCGGTAACTTGACTGTTTCACACAATCAGAATCAAGAAATTTGCATGCCATTGTATAAGAATGAATAAATCATTGACTTAATGAGTGAGTTAGTGACATTGGCTGTCATAAAAACACAACATCTGGTCACCATATTTTTTTACCTTTTTTTATGGATTACAGAATTTTTCTACAATGAGGATATGTTTGTAATTGTGCAAAGGTTATGTATTCCTCAATTACAGTGCATTTCAGTGCAGAAACAAGTATGCACTGCACAAATAAAATAATGTATTGGAATTACAGGGGCCTTTAAGGAAGTAGAGGAGAGCATCGGCAGTAGCCGAAAAAGAAAAAGACAGGGACATTATCTTCATGAAGCAAAATCTTGTTTTGGTCTGCTGTCTCCGTAATCCAGGTCCCACGCAGTGCAGCTCTTCTCCAATTTACAATTACAAAGGTCAGAGTGGTTCTTAATGGAAAATGTCCACATGATATTTAAGTGATGTAACTTAAAGGTCCCCTCCACTCAAAAACATGTTTTTACAGTTAACTCCTTTAACTCCTTTTAGAGGCATAACTTTGACTATACAGATTGTTATTAACTCCTCTTGTAGGCATGACTTTGACTATACATATTGTTATTAACTCCTCTTGTAGGCATGACTTTGACCATACAGATTGGTATTAACCCTTAGAGGCATGACTTTGACTATACAGACTGTTATTAACTCCTCTTGGAGGCATGACTTTGACTATACAGACTGTTATTAACTCCTCTTGAAGGCATGACTTTGACTATACAGACTGTTATTAACTCCTCTTGAAGGCATGACTTTGACTATACAGATTGTTATTAACTCCTCTTAGAGGCATGACCTTGACCATACAGATTGTTATTAACTCCTCTTAGAGGCATGACCTTGACCATACAGATTGGTATTAACCCTTAGAGGCATGACTTTGACTATACAGACTGTTATTAACTCCTCTTGGAGGCATGACTTTGACTATACAGACTGTTATTAACTCCTCTTGAAGGCATGACTTTGATTATACAGATTGTTATTAACTCCTCTTGGAGGCATGACTTTGATTATACAGATTGTTATTAACTCCTCTTAGAGGCATGACCTTGACCATACAGATTGTTATTAACTCCTCTTGTAGGCATGACTTTGGATATGTACAGATATAGATATAGTAACTACATATATGTAAAAGGACTATGTGCAGGTAAGTACAGAGAGGTATGGATAGATATGCAGTGAGAATAAATATATATATATATACAGCATTTGTACATGCTATCATACAGAGCTAACCCACCCCCTTGTTATTGAACATATTTAGTGGAAAAACCATACCAAACTAATTCAATATACAACAGGTTAAAAAAGCACGTGTGGAGGGGATCTTTCAAAACTCAAAATGTATTTTCAGTTCCAGGACAGACCTCACCAACAGCATTTTCTCCAGACATAAAACCAATGCAAATCCTGCATGGATGGCAATATGCAAAGATAAGGTGACACAGCAAGAAGGGTGTAGCTATTCCAACCTGACCTGAAGATCATTAGCCACTGCCTGATGTTCCTTTTGGTCTGGCCTGTCCCAATGAATAACCCATGAAACCTAGAATTCCCTTTGAAGTACAGGCAAAATCCCAGCTGGTTCTGCTCTCCCGTCAATCAAAATGGAACCTCAAAAACCTCAAAAACATCTCCAGACTCCGGCGTTCACTCACTGACCCTCATACATGCCTTCATTTCCTCCCACCTTGACTACTCTAACAGAGTCCTGTCTGGTGTACCCAGCAATGCCCTGGACAGGCTCCAGTCCAGTATGTGCAGAACTCAGTTGCCAGGTTTCTCACCCCCACCAAGCCCTGGAAGCACTTACAATCCCTCCATGACCCTTGCCCCCCAGTACCTATCTGACCTCCTCTACCCCCCACCCCCCATGACCTCTAGTCGTCTCCCTGGCCATCATTGTTATTATTATTTCTCTGATTATGTTTTATTGATTTGTCTTTTTGTTGCTTTGTTAAAGGAACACGCCAACATTTGGGGAAATTAGCTTACCGTCTTCTCCAGAGAGAGACAAGAAGATTGATACCAGTTTCCATTCTGTGCGACCGGTTAGCCTAGGCATTGTCCAACTAACACCTCTCCCGAAGGCTAACCGGTCATGTACGCTTCCATTCATTGTGCTAAGCTAACATGCAGCCAGATAGCTTTCTACTGAACGCACAGAATGGAAACTGGTATCAATCTTCTTGTCTCTCTCTGGAGAAGACGATAAGCTAATTTACCAAAATGTTGGCATGTTCTTTTAAGTGTCCTTGGGTTTCATGAAAGGCACTGTATAAATACAAGCTATTATTATTATTATTATTTATTATTATTATTATTATTATTATTATTATTATTATTATTATTATTATTATTATTATTATTATTATTATTATTATTATTATTATTATTATTATTATTATTATCTTTCCCATGTCTCTCTCCAGGTGTTTGGAGCTCCACCCCAACAACCTCCCAGCCCTCATGGCTCTGGCGGTCAGCCTGACCAACACGGGCATGCGCCAGGACGCCTGTGAGGCCCTGCTTCGCTGGATGAAACACAACCCTAAGTACAAGCAGCTGGTGAAAGGCAAGAGCAACCTGCCCGGATCCCCCACCACCGAACGTAGGATGTCTCGAGTCTCCACCATGGGCAGGTATGAAAGGTAAGATGCCATATGAAGACAGGGGTACTCAAGGTCAACCAAAAAGACAATGGAGATGGTTGGAGTTAGGGATGCACCCATATTGGTATGGGATATTGTGCCGATACCAGGATAAAACAGGGTATCATATTGATACCAGGCTAAAACAGGGTATCACATTGATACCAAGCTAAAACAGGGTATCATATTGATACCAGGCTAAAACAGGGTATCATATTGATACCAGGATAAAACAGGGTATCACATTGATACCAGGCTAAAACAGGGTATCATATTGATACCAGGATAAAACAGGGTATCAAACCAGGATAAAACAGGGTATCACATTGATACCAGGCTAAAACAGAGTATCATATTGACACCAGGCTAAAACAGGGTATCATATTAACACCAGGCTAAAACAGAGTATCATATTGACACCAGGCTAAAACAGGGTATCATATTGACACCAGGCTAAAACAGGGTATCATATTGACACAGATTCTATAATTTTTTATGCTGATGTTGTTTGTCCTGCACTGATCACCAGAATGGATATGCACACCTTGCCAACAAGGTAGCATGACGTTCTGAGGACCAATGTACTTCTTAGGTTGTATAGTTTAATATAATATCACTACCTTTGCTATATGAAAGAATTTGCACACTAGAGCTCGCGAAATTGGGCTAATGGGGCTATTATTTTTCTCCCATCCCAATTTCATATTGCCGATTCTCCCCTCCTCTGTCATGAACGTTGCTAGACTATGCCTCCCACTGGTCGGCTGTAGTGAGGATAGAAACCTTGCATCACGTGTCCCCTCCGGTACACGAGGAGGCAGCCTGTCGCATCTTTTCACCAGACAGCGCGGACTCTCAGTGGCGAGGAGTAACGCGTGGGAGGCTCACGCTGCCCTCGATACTTCCTGTCTCTGCTGTGCAGGCGTCACCCAACGACCTGTAGGAGTCACTGTCCACAACGTCCAATCCCCACCCATCGACTTCCACCCGCTACCTCTGTCAATTGAGATAGTATGACGACTGGCCCAAGCCGCAGGCAATGCTGACACCGGGATTCGAGACCGGAGTCTCTTGCATTGGTGACGAGCGCAATCTTCGCTACGCCACCCAGCCGTCCCTGTTTTGTTTTGTTTTTTAAAGGAATTTAAAAAGGGGCTCGAGCCCCCCCTAAAGAGGGTCTAGTGATGCTACTGGTACGAGTAATGGATTGGATTGGTATTCTGTAGCGGGCGATACTTAAAGTTTAAGACTCAGAATTTCTATCAGCAGTAGAAAATGAAAGTATGGGTGATGGAGTACTCCATCCCAGATCAACATGAGGAAAAGGGATAAAAAGACTGACTCATTTTGAACGAGTCACTCACTGGGTGGTTGTCAGCATTGACTAGCAATCACTGTATGAAAAAGAGGCCAAATAGAGTCCGAATCAGAGATAAAAATCGACTTGCCGTAGAATACATTCAATAGATGCATTTAACTGTATCTCAAAACTCTAAGCCTGACATCACAAAAGCCATTGTAGTCTTTTAGCCTTTGCTAACCTTGCTAACTTTGCTAAACACCATGCGCTTTATGTCCCACTCAGGAATGTTGTCTTTTAGAGGACATTTTAAAGTCCTATTTGTCTCAGTGTAATGACTATTACTCTTCCGCCAAAGAGAGGGAAAGTTA